>NC_092121.1:1236906-1536906 GCF_045679555.1 Salvelinus alpinus | reverse complement strand
GCAAGTCCGTTAAGAACAAATTCTTATTTACAATGACGGCCTACCCCGGCCAAACCCTAACCCAGACGATGCTGGGCCAACTGTGCGCAGCCCTATGGGACTCCCAATTACGGCCGGTGGTCATACAGCCTGGAATCGAACCAGGGTCTGTAGTGACACCTCTAGCACTGAGATGAAGTGCCTTAGACTGCTGCGCCACTCGGGAGCTCCAAAATGAATGATATGGCCTGGAATAGGCATGGAATAAACAAGATATGAACAAGTTTTCCATGTGGATATAGATAACACATGGAACAAGGCGATATCCCAATGTGGCATTGTAGTCCACATTTCTGAATATATTGAAGGGGTCAGGTGCTGCTGATACTTGTGTCAGTGAACTCCTTCATTTTTTTCACCAACATCGAAAATAGGCTCCAATTTGTGAACAGTGCCACAGCCTTCACACCCTGCCCTTTATATTCATCTGAGCTCAGTGCAGTATTTCTAGTGTTGATTCAGGTGTTAAATGAATTCTGAATGTGTTAAATTAACACTAATTTGTGTAAAAAAAAAACTGTTAATAACAAGTGCTATTATTTCCCAGCATGCTCTACTGCAGTTAGATTTTTTTGAATTGTTTGTTTCAGTATCTATGTTTTTGCATGCACATTGATTGATTGATTGATTGATTGATTGATTGATTGATTAATCGTATGCTACTCAAATATAAATAACATACATTTTTCTAAACTAATCCAATCTGTTACTTGGACTTATTTTAAATGCTTTAGGTAGTCTCATATATTCAGTCATTCTGAATGCAGGTTTTGGGTGAATACAAATTCCAAATGTTGAATATCCCACACTCTGGAATCAAATAGGAATTATACATCACTTTGCAAGCCAGCATAATGTGACCTGCAGGCCTGATATTGCCTATAAACCATGAGTTTCAGGCAATTGTATTAGGGTAAAACTAGGCCCTCAAAATAAGGCCTAATTAAATATGTGTTTTATTGAATTAAATAATACAATTTTAATGATAACATATTCACTTAGGATCTCAATTGGTGAAGGACACTGTACTGAAAATGGGTGAACGCAACAACATTGTCTTTGTCACTAACAAATACAGTCATTGGTGTTAAATCTACAATTCACTCGAAAGGCCAGGCACTCTGGGAAATATGCAAATTTGTCTTTACACTAAGCAGTGTGTTAATTTAACAATAAAAAGTGTGGACTTGTATAGACACTGGACCAGTGTTAATTTAACACTCAGTTTTGATTTAACACTGGATAATTTGCTACGTGGAAAGGTATATCTTCCATCTCTTGAGGGGAACATTGTAGATGAGGGAGAGTAGATAAACTGTAGGCCAGGGTTTAGTAGAAGACTTAGTAGATGGCTGCAATGCTGGCAATACAGAGAAGAATTATACTGTACAATCCTGATGAGCCAAATCTTAAGCTATAGCCGAGACGAGAGTCTGCAGCTTGAGTGGAGTGTGTACCTGTATTTGTTTTCCAGGGAGAGATAGAAATGGAAAGGGAGGAGCAGGTACAGTATACATCTGATGAGAGAGGGATTTCCCCACAGACAAGACCAGCACTCAGATCAAACAGAGGATCCTACATCTGCCCGCGTCACAGAGACACCTGGGACCATAACGGCTCACATCAAAACCATGAAGGGGAGAGAGAAGCATAAATCACCCTCTACAGAAGTGACAACTTAATAACCACATCACATTCATACTGTATGGAGCATAGACACACACATTCCTACAAAACACACACACACGTTCATACCAACATACATGTACAGTACATTCTTATTGCCACATACAGATACATAACATACATAACATAAAACAGAAAGGTGAACGTTTCATGCACGAATACACACAACGATGTGTCGTTTTATAAGATGGATCGTTTTATAGAGGCAGATAAATGAGCAGCATTCAGTTACATTAAATGTGCAATGTTGAACACCTTCGCACATTCGCACACTTACACTCACTGGCCTTGTCTCGATCCCATTTCCTCCAAACAGAGAGAGCTTTATCGGCCATTGAGAAATGACAGCACTCGCTAAAATATTTGAGGGCTTTTTCAGAGATCCAAAAGGGGTCAAGGGTTCCAGAGCTAATTTTCCATTGCTCTTGGTATTTACTTTGATTCTGTTTTTCCCATCGTGGCCTAGTGGTTAAATAGATAGCACACTGTATTCAAATGCTTCAATATAAATGTCCTTAATATAAACACAAATATGAATGTTGCTAAGCATTAAAAGCTACCCTGTTTTGGGTTTGTTTACTTTTTTCCGTCAGAGTGGGGAGGTTGGTGTAGCCTGCTGTTGGCAGTGGAGCCTCGGGCCAGTTCAGAGTTGAGTTAAGGTCAATCCTCCTGCCTAATTATGGTCCATTAGCCTTTGGTGTTGTTCTTACCTCCAGCCCCAACATAGGCCTCGACCCGTATTCCACTTCAGTCCCCCCATTCCCCACTTAAACCTCTACTCTGACCCCCCACTAGAACCCAAATACTACTTCTTCCCTGACGGAGACTTTTGAGGGTCAAAGGATGATGTCCTCCCTCTCAGACGAGATGTTCTATACAAACAGATGTTAACAGATGTTCCAGCTGTTAATGTATGATATGGTTCAGTAATGAAATTACTATCGTGGTTATCTTGTCTCTCTTACTTCTCTCTCTATTTTACACTCTTCTTTCTCCCTCCCTCGCTCTCTCTAACTCACTCGTCCTCTCTCTTTCTCTCTCTCTCTTTCTCTTGCGTTCGTTCCGTCATTATCATGACTAATACTTCCACCAGTGACTTGACTCATAATGGATATGCCATACAGCTCGTGGCCTTGGATAAATGTGTGAACGTTATGTACATAGGACTACACACATATATATATATATAGCTCAACAGCTCAGTTTCCTCCATCGATTGCAGGCAGAACAGAAACAATGGCATCACATTATTCATCAGGCTTTAATTAGGCACCTTCCGGCAGCAGCCCTACTGGTGGTCATGTGTGGTCAGCAGAGACTATGGAACTAGTCTATATTCTTTCAACGCAACCTCCAAAGCAAATGGAGAACTTTGCCATAACTGCAGGCAACACTTATTATGGAGTGTGGTTTCCATTGTAATTATGGAGTGTGGTGCTGTCTGGAGTTTGGAATGCTTTCTTTCTGAGTAAAGTGTAAGGTGACTACCTACATACTGAATTTAAATATAACATAATTATATAATAAAGCTCATGTAAATTTGTCCTGAGCTCATGTTCAAGGACAATGATCATGATGTGACAAGAGAGCAAATGTCCATAAAGGCAGAGAGCCTGAAAGAGGCTGGACGGGGAATAGAGTTCAGCCTTGACACATTTTAGTAGCTCATCCAAACTTGACCTCTGGTCCTCTCTTTAAAACCACAATGTTTCACTGAACAGTTTTCAACCGGACCGATTCCTCTAACACCCACACAGCTTCTATGAGCCTCAGTGCAAAATGCCAAACACAGTCACTTCTCTGTCTTTGAGCAATGAACATCTCCTCCCTGACCGCAATGTGGTTTTGTCCCTGGCAATTCACAGCAAAGCACTGTATTATTTTCCTATTACATTAATGACATACGTATCTGCTAACAAGTGATGTGGTGTTTCTCAACACCGTTGCTGAAGCTCACTCAGTGAGCTAGTTCTTTTGGCTGTGACTTCTTCCGCTCTCTTTTCTCCTTTTTCTCTCCTCTTTTTTCGCTTTCCCTTTCTACAGTATAACGAAAACTATAAAATATGTGACACATGTCTTATTTTGCATTAACAGAGACGTATCAACAAATCTAATCAACTTGTAAGCATTGCATCCAGTCCATAATGTTGGCTCGCTATTTCGGGGTTTAAGTCTAAGTGAGTCTAAGTTTGCTGAGTCACAGGCAGCACTGTCCAGAAATGTTCCATAAACATGAGCGGATACTGTAGGAAAGGTCATAATATCTGAAATAGGTTGTGTGTTTAGACATTTTTACAGATTATACAAATTATTTAAAAATGAAAAGATGAAATGTCTTGAGTCAATAAGTATTCAACCCGTTTGTTATAGCAAGCCTAAATAAGTTCAGGAGTAAAAATGTACTTAACAAGTCACATAAACAATTGCATGAACTCTGTGTACAATAATAGTGTTTAACATAATTTTTTTAATGAGTACCTCATCTCTGTACCCCACACATACAATTATCTGTAAGGTCCCTCAGTCGAGCAGTGAATTTCAAACACAGATTCAACCACAAAGACAAGGGAGGTGTTCCAATGCCTCACAAAGAATGGCACCTATTGGTAGATGGTTAAAAATAAAATAAAAAGCAGACATTGAATATCCCTTTGAGCATGGTAAAGTTATTAATTACACTTTGGATTGTGAATCAATACACCCAGTCACTACAAAGATACATGCGTCCTTCCTAACTCAGTTGCCGGAGAGGAAGGACACTGCTCAGGGATTTCACCATGAGGGCAATGGTGACTTTACAACTCTGTGACAGGATAAAACTGAGGATGTATCAACAACATTGTAGTTACTCCACAATATGAACCGAAATGACAGAGTGAAAAGAAGGAATCCTGTACAGAATAAACATATTCCAAAACATGCATCCTGTTTGCAATAAAGCACTAAAGTAGAACTGCAAAAAATGTGGCAAAGAAATTAACTGTATGTCCTGTTTTACAAAGCGTTATGTTTGGGGAAAATCCAAGGCAACACATCACTGAGCACCACTCTTCATATTTTCAAGCATATTGGATGCTGCATCATGTTATGGATATGCTTGTCATCGACAAGGTCTAGGGGAGGTTTTAAGGATAAAAATGAACGGAAAAGAGTTAAGCACATGAAAATCCTTGAGGAAAACTTCTACCCGTAGAGAACAGGCTACTCAGATGAATGGTGCTCATTTAATAAAGTTAGACCAAAGTTGAGTCAATGTATGCAAGGTCACATAATGATAGTATTCTACATAACATAACCAAATATAATAGCATAGTATAACGTTACTGTAAGACAAAAACACCACCGCAATTTTCTTTCATGTGGCCAAAAGTAGGCTATGCTACAGTTTGTCAGTGATGTAAAGTACTTAAGTACAAATACTTTAGAGTACTACTTAAGTCGTTTTTTGGGGTATCTGTACTTTAATTTACTATTTATATTTTTGATTACTTTTACTTTACTACATTCATGAAGAAAATAATGTACTTTTTACTCTTTACACTTTCCCTGACACCCAAAAGTACTCGTTACATTTTGAATGCTTAGCTGGACAGGACAATTCTCAAATGCACGCACTTATCAAGAGAACATCCCTGCTCATCCCTACTGCCTCTGATTTGGCGGACTCACTAAACACAAATGCTTCATTTGTAAATTATGTCAGTGTTGGAGTGTGCCTCTGACTATCCGTAAATTTTAAAAACAAGAAAATCATGCCGTCTGGTTTGTCTAATATATATTTTTATACCTAAGTATATTTAAAATCAAATAGCTTTAGATTTTTACTCAAGTAGTATTTTACTGGGTGACTTTCACTTTTACTTGAGTCATTTTCTGTTAAGGTATCTTTACTTTTACTCAAGTATGACAATTGGGTAATTTTTCCACCACTGCAGTTTGTTAACACCACCTGCTCTAAAATTCGCCCACTGTACAGTACATGATTCCAAACAACATTGTAGGCTACTTTGAAACAACAGTGTATAACTCAAGAAGATCTAAATTCCTATCCCCATGAAACTGATTGAGATCAAATGATTGGTATGCAGATGCTGCATGGATGTTTCATGGTAAAACTTGAAGACTTATCTTTCATATCTTTTGAATGAGGTGGTGTTTTTGTCTTACAGCAAAGTTATACTATGCTATTACATTCAGTTATGTTATGTAGAATACTATCATTATGTGATCTTGCAGACAGCTTTGGTCTAACTTTATTAAACAAGCACCATTCGCCTGAGTAGCCTGTTCTCACCGCATAAAGTAGAGAACATACACATGCGCAGAACATGATCGGCACATGTGCAGAAGCTTCAGGATATTTAGTCTGCCAGACTTGTACCGATTACCTAAAGAATAAATATTGCATTTATAATAACAATTAGCAAAAACGTTTTCTCTTTTGCTTCAGAGGATTTGCTTTGATTTTGTTGCCTGTATGCATTAAGTGTGGCCTTTTTATTTGAATATTCACAAATACAGTAAGTGAACTGCTACTGTATGTTATCCAGCATTTTTACGGTAATATTCCAAAATACACAAAACATTTCCCCGAAGTATACATTTTTCCCACAATGCAATGTAATTTATTGTAATCTACTGTATTCAGTTCATAAATATGTTACTGCTGATTATACAGTAATTAACCATGACATTAACAGGATTTGTTTTACAGTGTACTGTACTTACAAACATCTGTGCTAATAGGCTATTAAAAGTATGCTGAAATCGCCAAGCAGCCATTTCCTGGTTGCTAAAATTCAAATAGTTCACCTAATTTCAGTTTATTTAACAAACAAGCAAGTGTAGAGTAGTGTAGAGAATCTTTGTACCATCTAAACCGCTGTGAAATATATTTTCCATAACCAAAAATATTATATTTTCAGGTGTTTGAAGCTGGTGTACTAAACCGAAAGTAAAAGATGCAAAAACGAAACTTAAGAACGGAAAGCTTAGAAATAGGGCACGTGGAACATATCTACTGCTTCTTAAACTTGCTTTCAATGAGAATGACAGATCTATAACACACATTTCTGTGTGAATTTGGTTGGGTCGCCCAAAAAAATACATGATTGCAGACATAAACCCTTGCAATTAACTCACACGAGACTTCTCCTTTAAGACCTTTTAAGACCCCTCAAGACGGTAGCCCAGTCAGTCCTTTTTATATAGGCCCTGCCTTCAGGGGGCGGGAGAGATACTGTACAAACTAGGAAATCAGCTCTCCTGTCCCGTGCGGTAGCGGCGTAATCAGGAGGGAACAGGGCTGACGCGCACCGCGCCACAGAGAGCTTTGGATATTGATAAGCCTGTGACGAAGGAGCGGACAGCAAACTCCCATTGTATGCTACCACACTTGTGCTGCGCTTAGAGGCGCACCGTGCGTTATAAGGAGAGAATAACCTCATGTAGGCTACAACGCGTGGAAAAGGAACATAAAAAGGGATTTTAATCAACTTGAAAAGTTTTGATGTCTCGAGGGATAACCTAGCATTAGCCTATATTAATGTGTAGCCTATAAATAACATTTTACTATTCTAGTCTATAATATTGTTTGGAAGCTTTGTTTTATGTATGCAAGTAATTTAAATTGGTCCGAAGATATTTTTCTCATTACATTGATTATTTTTTTAGGATAATGTAAGAGGTCTATTTTAAAGCCATAGGCTAAAACATTCGATGTTTTAATTTCACACTATAACTTTTAATGACTCGAGTTGTGTGATACCAAACTATCTGAGACTATCGTCCCGACCGCAGGAGATTGTGTTTGGAACACACCACCAACAGTTCCTTGGGGATTTAACACATCAATTCAAGATGGACCAAATCATCTTTAAAAAAGTCGACTTACTCCCCTAGTCCCCTGACAGTGGAATTTCGAGCTCGGTGGACGTTCGGCGTGGGAAGCGTATCATTGAGTAGGCAACAATTGCTAATTGACTGGATACTTTGCTGAGACAAGCGTGGGTGTCCGTCCGCTCGCAACGCCAGGAGTTCCAATTCCACAGAGCGAGCCGCTGTCCCTGCGCTTAGTGCTGAGGGAGAGACTCGTGCTGTTTCCATAAATGCTTGGTCTATCGCGGAGAATCCAGCCTGGGCAGCAAGATGAGCTCGTGGGTTTGGGTTCAGCTGCTCGCGTTGTTTGCGACATGTCTGCGGTCGGGCAGCGCAGAGGTATGTGACGGAGTCAATTAATTAAAAATCTAGGTCTAATTGCCCTTTCAACGGTTCGTTGCCAAATATATGTTTATCTGTTTAGTTCATTTTAAAGGCTAAGTTAATTTTCTTTGTTTCATTTCACTGTGAATGTTAACATTAGGGACCATTATTGAGCATATTTGACACCAGGCCCCAATTATAGACCATTGTTGAATTTCAGGATCATTGTATTTTAACAACGTTTGCACTGGGGCTTGTGTGCTCTCTAAACAAAAAGGCACCAACTTGTTACATTGAATATTGTTTTGTACAAAATAAATGTGAACCAGGCCCCTCACCCCTCCACTTAGTGTATGGCTGTGGCCTACAACCACATGTGCACTTGTAATTATTGAGCAATTATGAAGTATATAGTAATTAAGTTTGTGTCTTGTAAGTTAAACTGCTCCTCATCTAAACCACACCTTATGACAGCTCATCTCATGGCTTTAATGCTTCTATATAAAATACATTTTAAACAGTCCTGAGTTTCACTTCAGGCTGTGAGGGCCTCATGGTGAGGACATCCGATTGGGCCCTGCTTGGCAAGGTAACCATAGGACAGTTACAGCACATGGCAGACCCATCTACAGAACATAAACGTCTTATAGTCCAGAATCCCAAAGTGAAAATAACAATCTTTCTCCATTAACATGCATTTTCCTTTGGTACGCTTGGGACACATGCTCTGATGATGCACTCATTTGTTGGGCCCCATAACTCCCCCAATGCTTGTCCACATGCTCATGATCAACATGGGCCCCTCTCCAGATGTCTAAACTCATAAACCTGTCGATAAACACCATATGAGTGGAAGGTGGAGGCCATGTAAAATCTCACCAGACCCATCATGAAACATGCCTGGGAGCGAAGCAAGACCGTGTGTGTGTCCACAGGATATTTGACAGGCTAGCAATAGGATGAGCGCTTGTCACAGCAACACAACTATAAATCATTCTAATCATGCGATGGCTGACTATTGTTTTGAATCATGGCATTGCGGTCCTTAATACACATGATGACAGTTAAAAAAGAATAGGAAAAAATGTTTCGCTCAAGGAGAGAGGGGCCTCGTCTTGACCGCTAGAGTCGATTCTATGTACTTTGTATCGTAGCATACACAGCAAGTATCCTAAAAGTTCCTTCCCCAGGATACGTCCTGCATATGACATATGTCAAGTGCATGGTGAATTATACCATGGTGAGTCCTGTCCCCTTATGGTTATCTTTAAGAGAGGCGATATAATTTAAGTATGAGGGTCTCATTTTGATAGGCTTGAAAAGAGGCCAAAGAGGCCTTAACTTGAATATAATAATATACACTGAGTGTACAAAACACTAAGGACACCTGCTCTTTCCGTTACATAGACTGACCAGGCGAATCCAGGTGAAAGCTATACTCCCTTATTGATGTCACTTGTTAAATCGATTTCAATCACTGTAGATGAAGGGGAGGAAACAGGTTAAAGAAGGATTTTTAAGCCTTGAGACAATTGAGACCTGGATTGTGTATATGTGGCATTCAGATAGTGAATGGACGATACAAAATATTTAAGTGCCTTTGAACGGGGTATGTTAGTAGGTGCCAGGAGCACTGGTTTGTGTCAAGAACTGCAACTCTGCTGGGTTTTTCACACGTTTAGAGTGTTTATCAATAATGGTCCCCCACCCAAGGACATCCAGCCAACTTCACAACTGTGGGAAGCATTGGAGTCAACATGGGCCATTATCCCTGTGGAACGCTTTCGACACATTGTAGAGTCCATGGCCCACCGAATTGAGGCTGTTCTGAGGGCAAAAGACGGGAGGGGTGGGGGGTGCAACTCAATGTTAGGAAGGTGTTCTTAATGTTTTGTACACTCAGTGTATATGCCATTTTGCGGACAGCTTTATCCAAAGCAACTTACAGTCATGCGTGCATACATTTGCCATACTACTGGTCCCAAGAATTGAACCGACTATCCTGGCATTGCAAGCACTATACTCTACCAGCTGAGCTACATTGGACCATCTTTGTGACATTCACAGGAATTGGCAGTAGTGGCTGTGGGAAGGGATTGTAGTGAAACGAAGCTCTGACTATGTGGGTCATGACAATATACACACACACAGTCTTCAGTTATGGGAAATGAATGTTTAAACAGGGTGAAATTCGGCGCACCCCTTCTTTGCTGGGTTTCCTTGAATGCCATTCAGTTGCTTTCATGCTATCAGATCTATGACTTCCTCTAGTGTGTCTTTTTCCCAGAGCTGCCAGTGGTGTGTGGCGTCCACCACATCTGTCATGTCAAAGACTAGGCTTTTGGAGGCAGCCTCGGGGGGACGCAAATAAACATCCCAAATCATATGAATTGCCCTAAGGACAGGTTGTTGGAGGTGGCAGTAAGGATTGATGAGAAAGTATTGTTAGGTATAGTTGAAGTAGTTCTCTGTCATCTATACATCCTCCCATCCAGTGGTGTATTAGTGTACATGCCTGTAGCTAGTTATCATATGAGGTGTCATACCATCAGGGAATTCCCTCAATCAACTATATCAATCAAATGTATTTATAAAGCCCTTTTTACATCAGCCAATGTCACAAAGTGATGTACAGAAACCCAGCCTAAAACCCCAAACAGCAAGCAATGCAGATGTAGAAGCACGGTGGCTTGGAAAAACTCCCTAGAAAGGCAGGAACCTAGGAAGAAACCTAGAGAGGAACCAGGCTCTGAGGGGTGGCCAGTCCTCTTCTGGCTGTGCCGGGTGGAGATTGTAAGTTACAACAGTACATGGCCAAGATGTTCAAACGTTCATAGTTGACCAGCAGGGTCAAATAATAATACTCACAGTGGTTGTAGAGGGTGCAACAGGTCAGCACCTCAGGAGCAAATGTCTGTTGGCTTTTCATAGCCAATCATTCAGAGTTAGAGACAGCAGGTGCGGTAGAGAGAGAGTCGAAAACAGCAGGCCCGGGACAAGGTAGCAAGTCCGGTGAACAGGTCAGGGTTCACCGCAGGCAGAACAGTTGAAACAGGAGCAGCAGCAGGTGGACTGGGGTGGACAGCAAGGAGTCATCAGGCCAGGTAGTCCTGAGGCACTGTCCTCTGAGAGAAGAGAGAGAGAGAGTTAGAGGGAACATACTTAAATTCACAAAGGACACCGGATAAGACAGGAGAAATACTCCAGATATAACAGACTGATCCTAGCCACCCAACACATAAACTATTGCAGAATAAATACTGGAGGCTGAGAGAGGAGGGCTCGGGGGACACTGTGGCCCCGTCCAACAATATCCCCGGACAGGGCCAACCAGGCAGGATATAACCCCACCCACTTTGCCAAAGCACAGCCCCCACACCACTAGAGGGATATCTTCAAACCACCAACTTACTACCCTGAGACAAGGGCTAGTATAACCCACAAAGATCTCCCCCACGGCACGAATCCGAGGTGGGCACCAACCCGGACAGGAAGATCACGTCAGTGACTCAACCCACTCAAGTGGGTTACTACCCACCACTGCGACCTGTATGCTCTCGTTGGCTGGCCCTCACTACATATTCGTCGCCAAACCCACTGGCTCCAGGTCATCTATATGTCTTTGCTAGGTAAAGCCCCACCTTATCTCAGCTCAATGGTCACCATAGCAACACCCACCCGTAGCACGCGCTCCAGCAGGTATATTTCACTGGTCATCCCCAAAGCCAACACTCCCTTTGGCCGCCTTTCCTTCCAGTTCTCTGCTGCCAATGACTGGAACAAATTGCAAAAATCACTGAAAATGAAGTCTTATATCTCCCTCTCTAACTTTAAGCATCAGCTGTCAGCGCAGCTTACCGATCACTTTACCTGTACACAGCCAATCTGTAAATAGCACACCCAACTACCTCATCCCCATATTGTTATTTATCCTCTTGCTCTTTTGCACCCAAGTATCTCTACTTGCACATCATCATCTGCACATCTATCACTCCAGTGTTAATGCTAAATTGTAATTATTTTACCTCTATGGCCTATTTATTGCCTTACCTCCCTACTCCTCTACATTTGCACACACTGTACATAGATGTTTCTATTGTGTTATTGACTGTACGTTTGTTTATGTGTAACTCTGTGTTGTTGTTTTTGTCACACTGCTTTGCTTTATCTTGGCCAGGTCGCAGTTGTAAATGAGAACTTGTTCTCAACTGGCCTACCTGGTTAAATAAAGGTGAAATAAAATAAAGTGACGCACCCCTCCTAGGGACGGCATGGAAGAGCACCAGTAAGCCAGTGACTCAGCCCCCGTAATAGGGTATGAGGCAGAGAATCTCAGTGGAGAGAGGGGAACTGGCCAGGCAGAGACAGCGAGGGCGGTTCGTTGCTCCAGTGCTTTCCCCTTCACCTTCACACCCCTGGGCCAGACTACACTCAATCATAGGACCTCCTGAAGAGATGAGTCTTCAATAAAGACTTAAAGGTCGAGACCGAGTCTGCATCTCTCACTTCTATAGGCAGACCATTCTAAAAATGGAGCTCTATAGGAGAAAGCCCTGCCTCCAGCTGTTTGCTTAGAAATTCTAGGGACAGTAAGGAGGCCTGCGTCCTGTGACTGTAGCGTACGTGTAGGTATGTACAGCAGGACCAACTCGGAAAGATAGGTAGGAGCAAGCCCATGTAACGCTTTGTAGGTTAACAGTAAAACCTTGAAATCAGCCCTTGCCTTAACAGGAAGCCAGTGTAGGGAGGCTAGCACTGAAGTAATATGATCAAATTTTTGGGTTCTAGTCAGGATTCTAGCAGCCATATTTAGCACTAACTGAAGTTTATTTTGTGCTTTATCCGGGTAGCCGGAAAGTAGAGCATTGCAGTAGTCTAACCTAAAAGTAACAAAAGCATGGATTAATTTTTATGCATAATTTTTGGACAGAAAGTTTCTGATTTTTGCAATGTTACGTAGATGGAAAAAAGCTGTCCTTGAAACAGTCTTGATATGTTCGTCAAAAGAGAGATCAGGGTCCAGAGTAACGCCGAGGTCCTTCACAGTTTTATTTGAGACGACTTTACAACCATCAAGATTAATTGTCAGATTCAACAGAAGATCTCTTTGATTCTTGGGACCTAGAACAAGCATCTCTGTTTTGTCCGAGTTTAAAAGTAGAACGTTTTCAGCCATCCACTTCCTTATGTCTGAAACACAGGCTTCTAGCGAGGGCAATTTTGGGGCTTCACCATGTTTAATTGAAATGTACAGCTGTGTGTCATCCGCATAGCAGTGAAAGTTAACATTATGTTTTCGAATGACATCCCCAAGAGGTAAAATATATAGTGAAAACAATAGTGGTCCTAAAACGGAACCTTGAGGAACACCGAAATGTACAGTTGATTTGTCAGAGGACAAACCATTCACAGAGACAAACTAATATCTTTCCGACAGATAAGATCTAAACCAGGCCAGAACTTGTCTGTGTAGACCAATTTGGGTTTCCAATCTCTCCAAAAGAATGTGGTGATCGATGGTATCAAAGGTAGCACTAAGGTCTAGTAGCACGAGGACAGATGCAGAGCCTCGGTCTGACGCCATTAAAAGGTCATTTACCACCTTCACAAGTGCAGTCTCAGTGCTATGATGGGGTCTAAAACCAGACTGAAGCAATTCGTATACATTGTTTGTCTTCAGGAAGGCAGTGAGTTGCTGCGAAACAGCTTTTAATTTTTTTTTTGAGAGGAATGGAAGATTCGATATAGGCCGATAGTTTTTTATATTTTCTGGGTCAAGGTTTGGCTTTTTCAAGAGAGGCTTTATTACTGCCACTTTTAGTGAGTTTGGTACACATCCGGTGGATAGAGAGCCGTTTATTATGTTCAACATAGGAGGGCCAAGCACATGAAGCAGCTCTTTAAGTAGTTTAGTTGGAATAGGGTCCAGTATGCAGCTTGAGGGTTTAGAGGCCATGATTATTTTCATCATTGTGTCAAGAGATATAGTACTAAAACACTTAAGTGTCTCTCTTGATCCTAGGTCCTGGCAGAGTTGTGCAGACTCAGGACAGCTGAGCTTTGGAGGAATACGCAGATTTAAAGAGGAGTCCGTAATTTGCTTTCTAATGATCATGATCTTTTCCTCAAAGAAGTTCATGAATTTATTACTGCTGAAGTGAAAGCCATCCTCACTTGGGGAATGCTGTTTTTTAGTTAGCTTTGCGACAGTATCAAAAATATATTTTGGATTGTTCTTATTTTCCTCAATTAAGTTGGAAAAATAGGATGATCGAGCAGCAGTGAGGGCTCTTCGATACTGCACGGTACTGTCTTTCCAAGCTAGTCGGAAGACTTCCAGTTTGGTGTGGCGACCATTTCCGTTCCAATTTCTGTAAGCTTGCTTCAGAGCTCTGGTATTTTCTTTATACCAGGGAGCTAGTTTCTTATGGCAAATGTTTTTAGTTTTTAGGGGTGCAACTGCATCTAGGGTATTGCGCAAGGTTAAATTGAGTTCCTCAGTTAGGTGGTTAACTGATTTTTTGATTTTTCTGGAAGGGCATCAAGGAATCTTTGTGTTGTCTGAGAATTTATAGCACAACTTTTGATGTTCCTTGGTTGGGGTCTGAGCAGATTATTTGTTGCGATTGCAAACGTAATAAAATGGTGGTCCGATAGTCCAGGATTATGAGGGAAAACATTAAGATCTACAACATTTATTCCATGGGACAAAACTAGGTCCAGAGTATGACTGTGGCAGTGAGTAGGTCCAGAGACATGTTGGACAAAACCCACTGAGTCGATGATGGCTCCGAAAGCCTTTTGGAGTGGGTCTGTGGACTTTTCCATATGAATATTAAAATCACCAAAAATTAGAATATTATCTGCTATGACTACAAGGTCCGATAGGAATTCAGGGAACTCAGTGAGGAACGCTGTATATGGCCCAAGAGGCCTGTAAACAGTAGCTATAAAAAGTGATTGAGTAGGCTGCATAGATTTCATGACTAGAAGCTCAAAAGACGAAAACGCATTTTGTTTTTGTAAATTGAAATTTGCTATCGTAAATGTTAGCAACACCTCCGCCATTGCGGGATGCACAGGGGATATGGTCACTAGTGTAACCAGGAGGTGAGGCCTCATTTAACACAGTAAATTCATCAGGCTTAAGCCATGTTTCAGTCATTCCAATCACATCAAGATTATGATCAGTGATTAGTTCATTGACTATAACTGCCTTTGAAGTGAGGGATCTAACATTAAGTAGCCCTATTTTGAGATGTGAGACATCACAATCTCTTTTAATAATGACAGGAATGGAGGAGGTCTTTGTTCCAGTGAGATTGCTAGAGCGAACACCGCCATGTTTAGTTTTGCCCAACCTAGATTGAGGCACAGACACAGTCTCAATGGGGATAGCTGAGCTGACTACACTGACTGTGCTGTTGGCAGACTCCACTAAGCTGGCAGGCTGGCTAACAGCCTGCTGCCTGACCTGCACCCTATCTCATTGTGGAGCTTGAGGAGTTAGAGCCCTTTCTATGTTCATAGATAAGATGAGAGCACCCCTCCAGCTAGGATGGAGTCCGTCACTCCTCAGCAGGCCAGGTTTGGTCCTCTTTGTGGGTGAGTCCCAGAAAGAGGGCCAATTATCTACAAATTCTACATTTTAGGAGGGGCAGAAAACAGTTTTCAACCAGCGATTGAGTTGTGAGACTCTGCTGTAGAGCTCATCACTCCCCCTAACTGGGAGGGGGCCAGAGACAATTACTCGATGCCAACATCTTTCTAGCTGATTTACACGCTGAAGCTATGTTGCGCTTGGTGACCTCTGACTGTTTCATCCTAACATTGTTGGTGCCGACGTGAATAACAATATCCCTATACTCTCTACACTCATCAGTTTTAGCCTTCGCCAGCACCATCTTCAGATTAGCCTTAACGTTGGTAGCCCTGCCCCCTGGTAAACAGTGTATGATCGCTGGATGATTCTTTTTAAGTCTAATACTGCGGGTAATGGAGTCGCCAATGACTAGAGTTTTCAATTTGTCAGAGCTAAATGGTGGGAGGCTTCGGCGTCTCAGACCCTGTAACGGGTGGAGGAGAGACCAGAGAAGGCTCGGCCTCTGACTCCGACTCGTTGATTAATAGGGAGAACCGGTTGAAAGTTTCTGTCGGCTGAATGAGCGACACCGGTTGTGCATTCCTACAGCATTTCCTTCCAGAAGCCTTGAGATTGCCCGGCTGCAGGGACTGTGCGAGGGGATTTATACTACTATCTGTACTTATTGGTGGCACAGACGCTGTTTCATCCTTTCCTACACTTAAATTACCCTTGCCTAACGATTGCGTCTGAAGCTGGCCTTGCAGCACGGCTATCCTCACTATAAGGTTCTCCTGTATATTATGAGTACAGCGACTGCAATTAGAAGGCATAATGTTAACGTTACTACTTAGCTTCGGCTGGTGGAGGTCGTGTAGAACCATGTCCAGATAAAGCATACAGGGTGAAAAAGTTGAATAAAAAAAGTCAAGCGAGGGGAAAAAATAAATATATTAAACAAGAATTAAAAAGTAAAAACAACAAACCGCATAGCAGCACGTAAACAAGTCCACAAGTGTGTCCCGGAAATGAAATGCGTCCTAACTCAGTTGCCGGAGAGAAAGGAAACCGTTCAGTCATATATATATATCCCACAGAATGGAGTCTAGCTGTATAATGTAATGTCTGAATATGTTTGTGTGTATTCCTATAAACATATGCATAAACCATGTGCTCCTAGGCATGGTTTTAGGGATTGCATGTGAGAATGTGCAGTGCGCACATGTTCACCCGTATGTGTGTGTGTGTGTATGTGCGTATGTGCATTTGTGTGTGTGTGTGTGTGTGTGTGTACACTCGCATGCTGGCAGGCAGCAAAACTAGACCCATAATTATGTATCATTACTCCTCACCTCTCTACTCCTATAGCCTGTACCTGGCATTCCTCAGCTCAACCCACTTCCCATGAAACATCCATCACTTGGGCTTTTCCCAGATGGCACTGTATTCCCTGTTTAGTGCACTACTTTTGACCAAGTCCGATAGGGGTCTGGTCAAAATCAGTGCACTACAGTATGTATGAAATACGATGCCAGTTGAGATGCAACCTGGGTCTGTCTCTGTTTCCATCTCTATTCAGAGAGACAGAGATCTACTGTATGAACGCTCTAAAATAATTGCCTGTCTCCGCCTGTGTGATCAGCAGAATGACCGTAGATTTTTGAAGACACTGACTGTTCCAGAACTTCCAGATGTGACTCAGTCAGATGCTGATTTGTGTGTGTGTGTGTGCGCGTGCGTGCGTGCGCGCGTGCGTGCGTGTGTGCGTGCGTGCGATTTAGAGTTCTGATTTAGAGTTCACCAAATTAGGACCAGAGTATCTCTTGGATTCCTATGGTATTATAGGGTAAATGTTATGATTTTCTGTTTACGTCAGGTTTGTTTAGCAGTTGCAGTGGGGTAAAGTGTTTATTTCATTTTTCCTGCTCAGACACAAATCGCCATGACAGTGGCCACGCTATGAACAAAGGCCCAGACCATAGTGTGCAGCCAGCACAATTTGAATGCGCCCCAAATGGCACCCTATTCACTTTAGAGGGCACTACTTTTGACCAGGGCCCATATGGCTCCGGTCAAAAGTAGTGCGCTAAGGAATTAGGTGCTTTTAGGGCCTCAGCCTTAGACTGGGGCCAAGGAGAGGAAATCACTGGGATGGCTCCTCAGGGGCATCACTACATAAATAGAGATGTTAATTTAACTCATGGCATTTTCCTTTTGTATGACTTGACTTTGTGCAGTGCCCAACAACAATGGGGAAAAGTCAATGGTATGTACATGAATAGTGTGTGAATGCCGTTCACGGATGGCTTCTTCCTCCTCAAGGCGCTCCCCAAAGTGCTTTGGCTTATTCTCACAAGAAACTGAGTGGATTAATGTAACAGACAGAGGTCGTTCGACTTGTGTTAGCTCCCTGAATTAATGCCTAGACATTAGCTCAGCAGGCTAACCCAGTTTTGTGGTGTGCAGGAGACCTGGGATTCGAACCCAATAGGTCAAACAGTGGTAGACCCAGCTAGCAAGAGTTAATATCTCCATAGATGCAACTTCTTCTCCTTTCTTCATCCATTCCTCCATCATTCCCCCTGATGTCCATCTCTCTGTTCTGATCCACCTCTCCTCCTCCTCCTCTCAATCACTCCATCCCCCACTACTTCCTGAACCCTTCCTGACTCCTGTGACCCTTAAGTATTAGCAGATGAGGTGACACAAGGCCAATAGTCATTCACCCCCTCTTAGTGGCCATTGTGAATCCAAGCAGCCATTTCCTTCATCCTCTTGTTTCATTAATGATTAGGGGGGTAAGTCGGGTTACCCCCTAACCAGAGAAAATGTATGGAGTAAAAAGCACATTATTTTCTTTAGGAATGTAGTGAAGTAATGGGACTCGAAATGGGATATGGGACTCCCAATCACGGCCGGTTGTGATACAGCCTATATTCAAACCAGGGTGTCTGTAGTGACGCCTTTAGCACTTAGATGCAGTGCCTTAGACCGCTGAGCCACTTGGGAGCTTACATGTACCACTGCTGTTGTCCCTTTGCTTCCATATCTACACAGAATAAATTGGGAAGCTGAGAAAATATCTGATTGGGGAGAATATAGTTTTATTCCTGTCTTATCTCTTTTTCTCAGGGGGATCCTCTCCCTCCAGGTTTGATGGAGCTGGTTAGGAGCAACCCTATCTCTTCCATAGAGGACCTGCAGCTGCTGCTGCTCAGTGACTCCATAGGTAAATATCTCTAACGTTGTACTATACTGATACTCATCAACATGCATATGCCATTTAGCAGAATCCGTTTACAAAAGAGACCTACCGTCATAGGTGCATATCTTTTAACGTATGGGTGGCCCCGGGATTCAAACCCACATCCTGGCTTCCGAAGCCTAATACTCTATCAACTGAGCCATACAGGACCACAAGCCAGCCAGACACACTGGTCACACCAAGAGATGGAGGCTCTCTCAGACTAACTAACTAACCCGACCAACAGAGACTGAGGGAAAAATAATGAAAACTTTGTCACATGAAATCCCAGATTTCATTCCCAACAGGGACAGGCGAACATCACACACAGTAAATACCACAAACAGAATCTCACAGACTGACTAACAGACAAGCCGTCAGACCCAAAGTGGCACAGAGGGCAGAAAGACTTCTTAAATAGACACACATATTGCCCAGCTTTTATTCCCATCATTGAATAGCGAACATCACGCACAGTAAACAGTATATACAAACTCAACGAGATAAGAGAAGCAAAGAGTGAAGTATTCCATGTCTCAAGGCAAACATGAGATTATGACAGAAACAAATTCCCACACAAACAGACATATATTACGGGGAAGTTAAACATAAACAATGATTCAAAGTCTCTCATAAACACACACATGCACCATACAACCATACACAGATAAACACACAGACCACACGCACACGCACACACAGAGTAAAAGTCATAACAATAAACAATTGAAGTAATGAGCTGATTAGATCTGTAAACTAATATTGGAGTGTATTGTTTTTTTTCCTCAGATGAGGATGTTTCGGATGATTTTTTGCCCAGTGGACAACTCTCCAACAACACTAGCAACCGACTACCAAGGAGTCTGGGTGAGTTTGCACCTTCCTCATATTTCTCTGACACTAGGCCATAATTCCACATATTTCCGTCACTCATGTTGACTTGGGTGGTTTTGGACAGCTGTATCTAATCCAAACTGAGTTGCGTGATGCATGTTTTGGTAAAGAAACATCTAAAGTATGTCACCGATTCATTAGTTATTTGCTGAACAAACACAAATACGACTTGCAACTCCCAAGTTACACTCCAAATAGTTCAGCTGCAGCACATACAGTATGGAAGCTCATGCATACACCGTTCAGCTGCAGCACATACAGTATGGAAACTCATGCATACACCGTTTCAATAGCATGTGATTTCTTCAAACAGCATAAGTAATATACCTTCAGTATAATTAGTGTAAACTAAATATTTTCTACATTGTGAGGCCTATGTGCTGGCTGTTTTGTAGGCACTGAGCAGTGTAGAGGGTATGCGTTTAACATTAAGCCTGAGGCTAACTCCAGCACATTTACAATGATGTGTCTGATATGTTGATTCATGTACACTGTCCCATCTTATGAAACCTGTAAGTTATTACGTTTTAAATGGTCTGTTTGTTTGTCTGTCTTTGTTGCCTCAGACGCCCAGCCGGCTCAGCAGGCACTATGTAAGGTGAGGACAGAGGTGATGGAGGTGACCCGTGCCATGTTGGACCGCAGCAACGCCAACTTCATGTTGTGGCCTCCCTGTGTAGAGGTACAGCGATGCTCCGGCTGCTGCAACACCAAGACGCTGCAGTGTGTCCCCGTGCTGACGCACACCAGGCACCTACAGGTACATATACACTGCCCCCATCTCAACCCCTGTCCTCTTCCCTGAAACTCTTGCCCAGGTTGCTTCTGTAGAGAATGTTCACAGCTAACCTAGGCCTACCTGGTCAAATAAAGGGCTAGTCATTTTGAATTCTAATCTCCTCCACCTCCTCCTCACTAGGTGATGAAGATCCAGTACGTGGAGAAGCGGCCCAACTACTCCAAGGCAGTCGTCTCGGTCCACGACCACGTGGAGTGTCGCTGCCAGCCCGCCCCTCGCCCCCCGGCCGTCCCCAAGAAGAAGTCCACGCCCCGCAGACAGCAGAAAGACAACAAAGGAGAGGGGCATCCAGCCAAGGCCAGATCCAAGGAGGAGCTGCACCGCAGAGATGAACTGAAGCACAACCAGAGGATCCAGCTGGAAGACCTGCTGGACCAGCACTGGAACCCCAAGGACACCTCCACAGACGCAGGGGAGGGGAAAGGGGGCTATGGGCTGGACCATGACAAGATGGATCCTCAGAGGGTACTTAACGCTACCAGCCAGCTGGGAGCTAAGGAGTGGACCGAACGTCGACATCACGATGACATGGAGGAGGGGAGAGACAGTAGTAGTGTCAACGGCACTACAACCGCAATGGACATCGACATGGCACAACTTGATCACGAGAAGAGAGACGGGGTCGAGACACGAGGGGACACACTAGTTAACATTACTGAGGGTAATGTCAGTAGGGGAGATAGGCAGCAGGGAAGTCTGAGTCTCGGTGAGGAGGGAGACCAGGCGACACAGAGACAACCCACACAAACACAGAGTCCCTCGCTACGCACCGACACATCAAAGCAACAGCGACATGGGACCAACTCCTCCTCAGAGGAAACCAAAAGCAGAGAGGGAGCCAATCGAAGAACGGAACAGCGATTCCATCCTACGGAGGAAACCAATCAGAGGCCCGAGAGCAGATTCCCTCCCCTTGAGGAAGCCGATCAAAGACGTAAAGACAATGAGACCCCTGATTCTGAGAGGAGGCTCCAGCACGCGCTCCAACTGGAACAGGAGAAGCTGGAGGAGGAGAGGAAGGAGCTGTTGTTACTCCACAGGAGGCTGGACGATGAGAAGGAGCACCTGAGACGGGAGCAACAGAAACAACAGCAAGAAGAAGAGGAGCAGAAGTACCCTCGGCCTAATCATAAACATCATCAAACTCAAACCACCACACAAAGAACAGGTAGACAGAGAACAGTGTGAGCTAGCAAGTGTGTGTGGTGCGTGTCTGTGTGTCTATGTGTTTTGGACTTATGTTTCTCAGTTTAAATTGTATTCCAAACTGTATTCCTGTTCTCCCAGACGCAGTGTCGCCCACTTCGACGCGAGCGCCCACAGACCTGGCTGGTCCCCGGCCACCTGCTCGGCCCGGCCCACCTAGGAAGAGAATGAGGAAGAACAACCGCAAGCGCATCAGCAAGGCTGCAATGAGAGCAATGCTAATGTAGAACTTACAATCTCTCTGCAGGTAAGAGAGTTTCTATCCGTTCTAACATAAATACTTCCAAACCCATTCAAATACTTTCCAAGTACTTTCAAATACCAACACTTTAAAATACTTTTTGGGGGAAAGTATTTACAAACAGTTTTCAAATACTTTCCTAAGCCTTTAAGATACTTTCCAAAGAAAAGTGTATATTCATATACAAAAATTACGAGCCTGGTCTAGAATGTAACCATTTTTTCTTTTTTTAATCTGTTTCTCCTTCTCATCCAGGGAGTGATGCTCTCGGTCTTTGTTCTGGACAATCCAATGGCGACAGCGAGCAGTTAATTATTTTCTTATGAGTTAATATTCATGTGTCAGTAACCTGCTCATCCTGTGACCGTGAGGTATTCCCTAATAGTACTAATGATTGTCTGGTGAACCCAAAACAACCCTTGGATGGAAAGAAATATGGGACAAGAAGAACGGGATGTAAATACATACAAGGTTGAGGTGACCCATCAACATATCTCTGATCCATCAAAAGCTTATCTCCTATTAACAACAAGATGTTCCCCCAGTCGGATCAAGAACATTGGAACGTTGGAACAGAACATTCAAACAACATTAGGACTTTGGGAGATATCATTGGAACACTCGAAGAACGTTGGAACGTTCACAAGGATGTTGGACTGTTGCTGGACAGTGCTATTGGACCTCCCTCATGACTTTTCAACAGCGTAGTAAACCACTCCAGTCAGTAGAGATCAAGTTGGTTAAAAACTCTTTGCATGCTCACCCGAGGCATGGTTCATTACAACTCCCACGAAGTGGATTGATCACGCGTGTCAAGAAGACCAAGGAGAGAGAGCATTTTTATGTCAGTCCAAATTTCCCTATGAGCACAAGACGCTGAAAATACGTGTTTTTGGTTGAAAATATATTTCAAAAATACATATTTCAAAAATGTTGCTCACTGGGTTCTGACATGGGAGAAGACATTTTCTTTTTCCGACTAGAAAGATACATTGGTAGAGGACCTGGAAAATACCATGGCGAGCAGATATTACAGGGACAATGGGAAAGAAATTATGACATTTATATGAGCTAGGACTGTTGGAATGACAGTCTTAAATGACAGTCTGTTGGAATGGTCTGTTGGAATGGTAGTCTTGACTGATGCGAGCAGTATCCCTACATTGTACTTAAGCTGCTCTATATGTACTATTCCCACACTAAGGGAGGGCAATAGAACTACACAGCAAAGATATTACGTGTCTCAATAGTTACACAATGTAGAATCTCGTTTTCTATAAAGATATTTAATTGTATTTAAATTTGATCTGAAACACTGGAATTCCATCAACAACAATGCACAGGTTTGCCTTCTCATGTTCAACTGAGGCTTCCGCACTTCTTTCGGAGAGTGTGATTAAAGATGCAAGGTGCTATACAGGGGTTGCATTACACCTTTATGTCTGTCTTTAACACGATTGATTCCTTATATCACATAGGTCTCCTGTGTTCATTATCAATAGGATCACTGCATATGAAGCATTTTGGGGGGTTGAATATCGATCCCTCTTCCGGTCTCAATAGGATTTGAGCCGTCAGCCTTTGTGCACACAGACGGTGGTCTAGATTCAATCAGATCACGCGTTATCTGACGATAGCGGACAGCCGCATAGCGGATGTTTTGGCGGTTTTAGAGGAGGATTGGAGCCGTCAAATTGGCTCAAAGTCAGAAAATAAAGTGTAGTCTATAAAGAAAGAATTACGCTCAAATTAAAAACTCATTAAACATTAGGATTTCTATCATCCTAATCAATGTGTAGATTGACAACTCACATTCCAGTGTTCGAACTTGTAAACAAGGCTGCAAAGCATTTCTGTTAATGAGACTCAGCCAATGGCAATGTCCGCTTTAGGTATAATGCCGGGAGCCACTTACGGATTTGACAGCCCTAAATCGCCAAAACAACCGCTACGGATGTTGGCTAAAGCGAACGCGGATCTGATCGAATTGGGCCCAATGTAACTACAATGAAAAGCTTTGAAAAGGGAAAAGGTGTTGTCTGTTGCCTGTTATTCACTGTCTGTATGATAGACAAGTTATGGTAATGACTTTGTGTCGTTGTATAACTTTGTGTGTCAGTGTGGGTGTGCATGTGCGTGTCTGTGCTCACGTGTGTGTACAATTTGCGCGTGTGTGCCCGTTTGAGTGTTAGAGTATATGTAAGTATGTGAACAGAATCATATTTATGCGTTTGATCACTAACACTCATGAATCCATAAGTCAGATAGTCCCTTATTCACAATGCTCATTGCTAACCAGTCCTTGTCTGCATAGGAAACAGTAGAGAATCAGACCTTGTGTATCCTGAGGCTGTGTGTTGCTTTATTTAATAAAGGCAGACAGACACAGCAAGGGTACTGGAATAGGCGCCATTGTCATTTTTAACACAGAGAATTATGCACTACCGAATACAGAAATTGGGGCTTCTCTCTATCTCTCTCCCTCTGTCAATTTGTGGCAGCACACACAAACACGCCCCAGACTGAGACTGCAGTATTGTGACCCAGCTAAAGCAGGGATTGTGGAAAAATCATACAGTAGGACAATAATCCTAGTTTTAACACCCCTTTGCTACAAAATGTTGACATTTAATATTGATTTACAGTAAGTTGTCCTAAAAAAATGGGGTTCAAGCTTCGTTTATTAGTGTCCTATGGATTTTACAAGGCCGTTTAGTAAAACTATTTGGTGAAAAATCTAACACTACAATTTGAAGAGAAGAAGTGCCCTGATAAAAGTGTCCGATATTAAAATCAGCATGAGTTAGATGTGTCAAGCAAAGAAGCTCAGTGCTTCTGTGTGGGCCACTGCAGGTCACCTTTCTGGTATATTTTGCTCACTTCAAATAACCTAACTACCAGCCAAACGTATTTTAAATATTTAAAATGTGGCATAGTTCATAATGCCTTCTTTCAACTGTAATTAGTTATTGTCTGTTTTGTTTTGAGTTATGAAAAAATGAATGTTGTGATAATTGCCACTTAAATCTATTTTGATATGATTATAAAAAACATATGTGAGAAAGTGTACTTGGCTGTGAGCTTATATCCTGCTTTTTGTGTCGTGAAGTAAGAGAAGCTACCCACTGGGCACAGACGTCAGTTCAACGTCTAGTTTTGACTTACATTTTGGTTGAGTTGTCCACTAAGGTGAATTCAAGTTAAAATGTTTAATGTCACGTGCACAAGTACAGTGAAATGCATCTCTTGCAAGCTCCAAACCCAACAATGCAGTAATCAATATCCATAGCTATCACGTGTGCTACCTCTCCGGCCTCTAGGTCACCAGGCTGCACAGTATGGCGCACACCTGTCATCATCGTTAAGTGCATTATGACACTCACCTGGACTCCATCACGTCCTTGATAACCTGCTCTATATACAGTTTAAGTCGGAAGTTTACATACACCTTAGCCAAATACATTTAAACTCAGT
Source organism: Salvelinus alpinus (assembly GCF_045679555.1). Lineage (NCBI taxonomy): Eukaryota > Metazoa > Chordata > Actinopteri > Salmoniformes > Salmonidae > Salvelinus > Salvelinus alpinus. The sequence goes on along the minus strand of NC_092121.1, from coordinate 1,511,540 downwards.
TTCAAAATTCCTGACATTTAATCCTAGTAAATATTCCCTGTTAAAGGTCAGTTAGGATCACCACTTTATTTTAAGAATGTGAAATGTCAGAATAATAGTAGAGAGAATGATTTATTTCAGCTTTTATTTCTTTGAACACATTCCCAGTGGGTCAGAAGTTTACATACACTCAATTAGTATTTGGTAGCATTGCCTTTAAATTGTTTAACTTGGGTCAAATTCTTTGGGCAGCATTCCACAAGCTTCCCACAATAAGTTGGGTGAATTTTGGCCCATTCCTCCTGACAGGTTGGTATGCCTCCTTGCTCGCACACGCTTTTTCAGTTCTGCCCACAAATTTTCTATGGGATTAAGGTCAGGGCTTTGTGATGGCCACTCCAATACCTTGACTTTGTTGTCCTTAAGCCATTTTGCAACAACTTTGGAAGTATGCTTGGGGTCATTGTCCATTGGAAGATCCATTTGCGACCAAGCTTTAACTTCCTGACTGATGTCTTGAGATGTTGCTTCAATATATCCACATAATTTTCCTGCCTCATGATGCCATCTATTTTGTAAAGTGCACCAGTCCCTCCTGCAGCAAAGCACCCCCACAACATGATGCTGCCACCTCCGAGCTTCACGGTTGGGATGGTGTTCTTCGGCTTGCAAGCCTCCCCCTTTTTCCTCCAAGCATAATGATGGTCATTATGGCCAAACAGTTCTATTTTTGTTTCATCAGACCAGAGGACATTTCTCCAAAAAGTATATGGCGGTTTTGGGGCAGTGGCTTCTTCCTTGCTGAGCGGCCTTTCAGGTTATGTCAATATAGGACTCGTTTTACTGTGGATATAGACACTTTTGTACCTGTTTCCTCCAGCATCTTTACAAGATCCTTTGCTTTTTTTCTGGGATTGATTTGCACTTTTCGCATCAAAGTATGTTCATCTCTAGGAGATGTGGTCCCATGGTGTTTATACTTGCGTACTATTGTTTGTACAGATGAACGTGGTACCTTCAGGCGTTTGGAAATTGCTCCCAAGGATGAACCAGACTTGTGGAGTTCTAAAAAAAAATTCAGAGGTCTTGGCAGATTTCTTTTGATTTTCTCATGATGTCAAGCAAAGAGGCACTGAGTTTGAAGGTAGGCCTTGAAATACATCCACAGGTACACCTCCAAGTGACTCAAATGATGTCAATTAGCCTATCGGGAGCTTCTAAAGCCATGAAATAATTTTCTGGAATTTTCCAAGCTGTTTAAAGGCACAGTCAAGTAATTGTATATAAACTTCTGACCCACTGGAATTGTGATACAATGAATTAGAAGTGAAATAATCTGTCTGTAAACAGTTGTTGGAAAAATGACTTGTGTCATGCACAAAGTAGATGTCCTAACCGACTTGCCAAAACTATAGTTTGTTAACAAGAAATTTGTGGAGTGGTTGAATAACGAGTTATAATGACTCCAACATAAGTGTATGTAAACTTTCGACTTCAACTGTATGTCACTCCCTTTGGTTTCTTCCCCAGTAGTCATTGTTCCCGTTTCATGTCGGTGCGCTGTTCGTGTTTCTTGTTTTGTTCATTTATTAATGAAATGTATTCACTCCCTGAACTTGCTTCCCGACTCTCAGCGTACATCGTTACAATAGCTAGGTTTCCATCCAATTGGCGACAGATTTTCATGTACTGAATAGAAATATAAAGTTCAATGTGTTTCCATCACATTTAAACTCTCCCGATAGTTTTGTCACAAAAACTGTTGCGTTAAATAGCAAATGTGCCTACTCGGGTCTTGGCACGTGCGCTCTAGGCAACAGCTTGCAGATACAATGATGAGATTATTATGGATAAGAGCGAACTATTTAAACACTTTTAAACGGCAGTCAAGCATCAATCCTCATGTCACCAGAATAAGACCTTCGATATTTATTGGAAAGGAGCATCAAAATCACTGTGCACTTTCACCACCCTGTGAAGCTCATCATAATTTATTTCATCTGTAGCCTAATAAACTGCATGGTTTCCCAAGTCATAGTGGGAGGACCACGCACCATATCATCGCGTGACTCCAAGTTCACTTCGATATGATGGTTATTTGATCAATATTAGTGTATAAAGGCGTTTCCACCACCATTTCTCAAATAATTAATTTTACCGACACAAAAATATCCCACCATGTCGAACGGACAAATGATATGTCGACATTTATAAAATTGTACCAAAACGACCTGTTTCCATCACAGCTGTCATGATCATTTTTTTTATACGGTATGAGTTTACTCCAGGGGAGGCTGGTGGGAGGAGCTATAGGAGGATGGGCTCATTGTATGGCTGGAATGGAATAAATGGAAGGCATATCAAACACATCAAACATATAAGTTCTTAACTGACTTGCCTAGTCAATTAAAGTTGAAATAAGGAAAAAAATATAGAAACCATATTCAATTCCAGACATTACAATGAGCTCATCCTCCTATAGCTCCTAATATAAAAACCACCACTTTACTCATATAGAAACTGTGGATGGAAACGTGGTTAGCGTAGCACTAAAAATAACATAAAGTAGAACAAAAACAGAAGAAATAATAATAAGAAATAAGAACACAAGAAAGTAAGAAGCTATTTACATGGTCAGTTCCCAATACCATATTTACAATTTGCAGGGATACTGGAGCTATAGAGGTAAATATGTACAGGGGTAAGGTGACTAGGGATCAGGATATATAATAAACAGAGTAGCATTAGTGCAAATTATGATGTATGTGAGTGTGTGTGCGGAGTGAGTACAACAGTGTGTGCATGTTATGTGTGTTGGAGTGTACGTGAGTGTGTAGAGTCCTGTGAGTATGCATAGAGACAAATGTTGTTTAAAAAAAAGATGTAATACAAGGGTCAACACAGATAGTTTGTGTAGCCATTCTGTTAGCTATTTAGCAGTCTTATGGCTTGGGGATCAGTGGTGTGTATTCAGGGAAGCCAGGCTTCCCCCAAAAATTGGGGGAAAAAACATACAATAATTTATCGTCTCTCTGTGTTTTCATAATTTTTCTTAAATTCGCAAGAGGCTTCACCGGAGAAAACATCCGAACGAGCAAAACAGCGGCCCTCTGTCTCTGAAGGCCATCTATCTGATGAGGTATGGTCATAAAGAGTATGACTTTGTTGCCACCCGTAGCTTTGAATGCAAGGGAAGCCAGCGAGCATTTGACCTCCCTTGATTAAAAAAGTATAAAATAGCCAATCAGCGTTGAGCTGAATGGTCCTGGCGTACCAAAAAAAAAAAAAAAAAGTGTGAAGGGAAGCCAGTTTGGATTTGGCTTCAATCCTATCACAGAGAAATATGTAATTGATAGAAACATCTTCTTGTGTTATTGTCCTACGGTGGCTAGCTAGATAGCTCAAATTGGCCCTTTTCTAAATTAAACATAGATGGAGATAAGGATTTGGATTTGTGGTTTTACTTAACTCTGTACTGGCCAATGATTATAACGATTATATGATTATAATGATTATATTCTGATCCATCCATAAAATACATTGAGTGATACACCTGGACTGAGAGGATGGACGTTCATTATGTAGCTAGATGTAGAAGGCTAATGTTAACTAGCTAACATTGCCCAAAAAGGACTTTAGGCTAGCGAGCAAGCATTTCAGCCAGGTAGCCTAGGACAACAAAAATAAGTGTGTACTGTATGACAGAGTGATAGACGTTTCGTCAACATGAATGAGAGGAGGATGTCATTGCCGTTTCTCTACAAGTAGGGTGAGTCAACATTTTTTTCTAATTGCACGAACGCACACACACACACACGGACAGCCACATCATATTTAGCTTACATTGATTGGACTAAATTATTTTTGGTATCTTTTAGTTGTCACTGTATTAGACCAAGCATAGGTGATTTTATGATGTTAAAATGTTGAAGTTGAAATGGTGCTGGAATAGTGGAGGCAGCTCCTGTTTTCTTTGTGACTTGAGGTAACTCTCCGTTGTTCTAAATCAATAGTTGTTTAGTAGTCCAAAAATGTCAGAAAGATTAACTTTCTTGACCATGCTGTAGGTCATGTAACTGTTTGTTACATGCAATATGCTTTGTGGACTTCACCGGACAGAGATTGTTCTCCAGTTTTGTGAAACAAAGGTGTGGTTGAATTTATACTGCCACTGTGTCTTCTTGTCTCGGCCTTAGGCATATATCACGGTCGCAAGGCATATGAATTAACAGGTTATAGAGAAAACAACACAATTATCAAATCAAATGTATTTGTCAAAAGCGCCGAATACAACAGGTGAACACAACAGTGAAATGCTTACTTACAATCCCTTAACCAACAATGCAGTTTTCAGAAAAATACCCCCCCAAAAGCAATTAAAGTAACAAATAATTAAAGAGCAGCGGTAAAATAACAATAGCGAGGCTATATACAGGGGGTGCCGGTACAGAGTCAATGTGCGGCGGCACCGGTTAGTCGAGGTTATTGAGGTAATATGTAAATGTAGGTAGTGTTATTAAAGTGACTATGCATAGATATTAACAGGGGGGGGGGGCAGTGCAAATAGACTGGGTAGCCATTTGATTAGATGTTCAGGAGTCTTATGGCTTGAGGGTAGAAGCTGTTTAGAAGCCTCTTGGACCTAGACTTGGCGCTCCGGTACCACTTGCCGTGCGGTAGCAAAGAGAACAGTCTATGACTAGAGTGGCTGGAGTCTGACAATTTTTAGGGCCTTCCTCTGACACCGCCTGGTATAGAGGTCCTGGGTGGCAGGAAGCTTGTCCCGGTGATGTACTTGGCCGCATGCACAACCCTCTGTAGTGCCTTGCGGTCGGAAACCGAGCGGTTACCATACCAGGCAGTGATGCAATCCGTCAGGATGCTCTCAACGGTGCAGCTGTAGAACCTTTTGAGGATCTGACGATCCATGACAAATCTTTTCAGTCTCCTGAGGGGGAATAGGTTTTGTCGTGCCCTCTTCACAATTGTCTTGGTGTGCTTGGACCATGTTAGTTTGTTGATGATATGGACACCAAGGAACTTGAAGCTCTCACTCTGCTCCATCCACTACAGCCCCGTCGATGAGATTGAGGGCGTGCTCGGTCCTCCTTTTCCTGTGGTCCACAATCATCTCCTTTGTCTTGATCACGTTGAGGGAGAGGTTGTTGTCCTTGCACCACACGGTCATGTCTCTGACCTCCTCCCTATAGGCTGTCTCGTCGTTGTCGGGGATCAGGCCAACTTAATGATGGGGTTGGAGTCGTGCCTGGCCGTGCAGTCATGAGTGAACAGGGAGTACAGGAGAGGACTGAGCACGCACCCCTGAGGGTCCACTGTGTTGAGGATCAGCGTGGCAGATGTGTTGTTACCTACCCTTACCACCTGAGGGCGGCCCGTCAGAAAGTCCAGGATCCAGTTGCAGAGGGAGGTGTTTAGTCCCAGGGTCCTTAGCTTAGTGATGAGCTTTGAGGGCACTATGGTGTTGAAAGCTGAGCTGTAGTCAATGAATTGCATTCTCACATAGGTGTTCCTTTTGTCCAGGTGTGAAAGGGCAGTGTGGAGTGCAAAAGAGATTGCATCATCTGTGGATCTGTTGGGTTGGTATGCAAATTGGAGTGGGTCTAGGGTTTCTGGGATAATGGTGTTGATTTGAGCCATGACCAGCCTTTCAAAGCACTTCATGGCTACAGACATGAGTGCTACGGGTCGGTAGTCATTTAGGCAAGTTACCATATTACAACATATGTAATATGGCTTCCCAGTGATTTTACCCACGCCCTCGCCCCCCCCCCCCCCCCCCCATTTCCTGTAGTCCACGATTGTCTCTTTGTTTGATGATTTTTTTCGTTTTCCATGTTGATTCAATGTCATCACAGAGATCTTTTGGGTTGAATTGACGTGGAAACAAAATTGATTTAACCAGTTTTTGTCCAGTAGGATACTTCAAATAATTTTGTGAAGTCATATCTATCTGTTTCCAAAATAGAATAGAACAAGCCTATAGGCCAGAACCAGTGGAAGTCACTCCAATTTTCCACTGTCACATTCTAAACCTATCAGTTCCATACATTTTTTTTTTACTTCCGTTTTTGAGAGTTGACGAGAGTTCCCTTAAACGAAACAAGACATTTTTGAGCCAACAATAGGGCGAACAAGGTGAGGCAGAGCGATCAGAATCTCTTACAGAGAAGTGAGAGAAAAAAAGACTTACGGATTCAAAAAGGAAATGGTGTTTTTTTTCACAGCGAGGCATCAACAACAGGTGAGTATGAACCAGCTGGGGAAAAACTGCTACATGGATTTACACACGACGAGCAGTACGCTATGTAAACTGCAATTTGATTCTCTGACAGTGTTTTGGCGCGGGAGTCTCTCGCTGATGCAGTGCTGAGGCGAAAACGCAGCAGGTGCTCATTCTAAGCAACTGCGGTGGGGACACACATGAACTCTGGGACACCTCTTCATTCTGTGGTTTACTTTGCACACTTACCCTACACTCGACTTCTGGAACTCACAAACTCAGCTGTAAAACTGCATCTCAGCCTCTGCTACATGCAGCAGTGCAGGCCTGCATTGGCACACAGCACAAACTATTGCTACCCCAGCAAACACATGAATGTGGATAACAATTCCATAGCTGTCAAGTAGTCTAAGCTATCAATTCAATTAGAGAATGGTCCCCATGATAATACAAAACTCATTTTTCATATTATCTCAATATTTTCCACTTCATTGTGACTGATTATGGCCTTTGAACACAACAGCTGTCCCTCTCTTGTATATTGGGCTTGGGCACACACAACATAGCTTTTTTTCAAGACATCATACAGCAGGTCCCAGAATCCTATGCACAAGGCCCATGGCGCTACCGTCAACCTCACATCCCCATACTACTTTTAAACAGCACACCATCTCAACATTCAGCACAGAGGTGGGAGGATATATTCAAGGAAGGGATGGTGAAGTTGTCCAACCCCCACAAACAACAATGGGGATAGCACAGAGGTGGGCCTGTTGACTGCCCCCATAGTCCCCATAGTCCCCCCAGTAGATTGGGTTCATCCACCATGGCAATGGGTGTCTGTGTGGGACCAGGGACCATGACTAAGGAGACATGGTTCGCAGATGACTACACTGATCTGGGTCATCGGATCAGAACAACACCATCCCCAACTCTGAACATTCACTTCCTGTGCCATGTGAGATATCTCATCCTCTTTCTCGGTTTGTGGGGACTGTTTAACCTTCTGACTCTGTTTCTCTTTTGCCCTTTCTCAATTGCTATTCAATGGTGACTTGAGTGGAGCAGGTGGTCGTGGCATAGACAGGATAGGTGATAGATCCCATGGTTCTGCTGGTGATGGCACTCTTAGAAATCTCCTGGTGTCTTTACAGTTCTCTTTTTTTCTATGTTTGGGCATTATATATACAGTACTCTGCAAGCAAACACACACGCACACAGGGGCGCAACATTGGTTTTAGAAGTGTGAGGGACATAACCTTGCGATCTGGGGGTCCTCCCTAAAGCTAAACCATTTTGGGGTCACTTTTATTGTAAATAAGAATAGAATATGTTTCTAAACACTTCTAAGTGAATGTGGATGCTTCCATGATTCTGGATAATCCTGAATGAATCGTGAATAATGATGAGTGAGAAAGTTAGACGCACGAATATCATACCCCCCCAAAAAATACTGGCTTCCCCTGTTATTGTAATGGTGAGAGGTTAGCATGTCTTGGGGGTATGGTATTTGTGCGTCTAACTTTCTCACTAATCATTATTCACGATTCATTCAGGATTATCCGTAATCATGGTAGCATCCACATGAATGTAGAAGTGTTTGGAAACATTCTATTCTTATTTACAATAAAAGTGACTCCAAAATGACAATACGTTATTTACCATTCATTTCTATTTGGCACAAAATAATCTAAAACACAATCTAAAACGCATCCAACAAATTTGTAGAGTCACAACCTTGATGTAGTCATTGTGTGCTATGAATGTGGGACCAAATACTTGTTACTACTTTAATACACATACAAGTGAATTTGTCCAAATACTTCTGCTCCCCTAAAATGGGGGGACAATGTGCAAAAAGTGGTCTAATTTCTAAATGGTCCACCCGATATGGATGAAAATACGCTCAAATTAAAGCGGACAGTCTGCACTTTAACTTCATAGTCATATGTTTGGTTTTAAATCCACACTTTTGGCGCATAGAGACAAAACAAGAAGAAAATAATCACTGTCCCAATAACTACGGAGGGCACTGTAATTCATATCATAGGCCTAATAGTACTGTAGAGCTCTTTTTTCCGTCCTGCCCCTAGGGGTCCACCACCCTGCAGCCCCCCAACACACCCCACTCAGCTTTAGGATCTTAGTGAAACATTCATTATTGGTTTCAGGTGTGTTAGGCCAAGGCCAGAGTGACAACTAGTACGGCAGAACCCCAGGGCCGGGACTGAGCAGCCCAACAGCTAGGGATTGCCTGAATAGGTATCTCCCCTGACGTGGGAATGTTTGCAACACAGAATCCTTTTGTCGTACAGTATCCCATCCTATCCAGACCTTATGAAAGTTACACTGTATACCTTTAATATTGTAATTAAATCAAATCTAGTGATACATAACTTGACATTTCTGACATCCATTGTGACATAGTGGAAGGCTAACCAACATTACAATTAATGGCAATGCATTTCTTAGCCGCTATAAATGCTTGGTTACACAGTTTCTTCAGATAAGTCTCTGGTATCAACATTTCCAAGCAAACAAAAACAGTCAGAAGGAAGAATCTGTAAAAATGCTGAGATAAAAGAACATACTCTTTGCCAGAATACAGCCAACCTTCACAAGAGCATAATATATGCAAATATGTCCTCTTTTGTGTTTTACACCTCCAGCAGAGGAAATACATTTCAGAGTGCATGATATTCCGTTTCACTGGCATCTAATACGTTCTATGGATGGTCTTAAACTGCAGTAATTTATGACTGAGATTATATGAACAGGACTGGGCATTCAAACATATGTGTATCCATTCATCTTCATCAATAGTGTCTCCCAGGTCTTCCTCACATTTTTGTTTGACATGTTTTGTGTCATCGGGAAAAGCCTCTATCAACCCTTCATACAGTTTGGAAATCAACTTTAGAGGTTTGTCAGACTGCCTTAATATAGTTTCAATCTTTGAAGCGTCTGGCTTGTCCAGTGTTTGCTGCACAAAGAGAATAAAGTGTTGCATCTGCAAAAGTTCATCTCAGCTCCGTCACAGACTGGACTTCCCTGGTTGCCTGACCCTGCTGAGACCCCAGTCACCATCTGATCCTTCTCTTACCTTGGTGTACTTTTATACATTATATTATCCAAGAATAGAATCAATGGTTCAATCATTGAAATGACCATTATTCCCAGATCCAAGACAGTAGCCCACCCATCAACTCAAGATCAAGCTTTGTATCCCATTCACTGGTTGTTATAATATACTTCGAAGACTAGTCTTCCCTGGCTGTCTGACCCTGCTGGGACACCTATCATCATCTGATCCTGCTAAGAAATGATGAGCATTAGTGTTGTGTACCGACTGTACACCATGACAATGAAGCCTGTAGAGCTGTTTATACCAAGTTACTATGAAAAGTAGGGAATTAGCTAGGGGAACGGACATATCAATAACATTACATTGCTATGCTGACAACAACAACAAAAATCACATTGCTCTGTCAAAAAATCATCAGAATATCAGTCTTCAATCATTTGGCCGCTGGTTTCATCATTTGATTCAGGTCTAGACTAGTGTGATTGAGGCAAAAAATAATAACTACAGTTAGTGAGCTAGCTACCTAGCGAACATTAGCCAACTTTTTGCTAGCTCTAATGGTATATCAACTGGCAAAAATGTACTTCTGTTGAAACAGGACAAAACAAGGGCTACAAAACATTTCCATACCCACAACAGCTGTTAGATACTGCTTCCTGACAGATAGCTAGAGGCTAGAGCTGAACTGGCTGTGGTAGCTACAGTACTAGCTAGCTAGCTAGTTCATTCACTTCAGAGAGAACTTCAGTCGAGAGGGGATGAAACATGTAGCTAATGCATTAGTTAACGTTTCATGTCAGTCACACTACAAACTCAGCACTGTGAATATATATATAGATATATATATATATATATATATATATATATATATATATTCTGTTAAGTCAAGTAGCAGTTACCTTGCCAGCTACAGCAATCAAATAAAGAGTAGCCAGTTTCTGCTCTGCTTGTTTTTACAACTCAGAGAAAAAGCACACACAAACAGCTGCCTCTGTTCACACGCTCTGTGGTGTCTGCACGGTCCTAAATCCAGCCGGCTGATACCGCCAAACAGCCCACCCGACCGCTCTGAGGCGTCTGCATGTCCTAAAGCACACTGATACCTCTTTTTGTATCACAGTGCAATTATAAAACTGGGGGGGGACAAGAATGCAATTTCAGAATGTGTGTGTGGGGGGGGGGTCATGTTTCCCCCATCCCCAGTGGAAGTTGTGTCCCTGCACACACACACACACACACACACACACACACACACACACACACACACACACACACACACACACACACACACACACACACACACACACACACACACACACACACACACACACACGGAGGAAGAAATCATGCCTGAATAAGATAACAGGAAGAGCCCTTGTGCTGCAGGGAAAGATAAAGATCATATCCATTGTGTGGGTGTGTGTGCCCCTGTGCGACTGTGTGAGTCGTGTGTCCCAGTACTAAATGAAGACTACCGATGACCTGTAGCCTACTGTTGCTTACTTAATTGGGAGAGTCCCCAATGTCTCATTCACAAAGCTTGTGTCAAAACCTAGGAGGCTCGCGGGCCTCCCGGGTGGCGCAGTGGTCTAGAGCACTGCATCGCAGTGCTAGCTGCGCCACCAGAGTCTCTGAGTTCGCGCCCAGGCTCTGTCGCAGCCGGCCGCGACCGGGAGGTCCGTGGGGCGACGCACAATTAGCTTAGCGTCGTCCGGGTTAGGGAGGGTTTGGCCGGTAGGGATATCCTTGTCTCATCGCGCTCCAGCGACTCCTATGGCGGGCCGGGCGCAGTGCGCGCTAACCGAGGGGGGCAGGTGCACGGTGTTTCCTCCGACACATTGGTGCGGCTGGCTTCCGGGTTGGAGGCGCGCTGTGTTAAGAAGCAGTGCGGCTTGGTTGGGTTGTGCTTCGGAGGACGCATGGCTTTCGACCTTCGTCTCTCCCGAGCCCGTACGGGAGTTGTAGCGATGAGACAAGATAGTAATTACTAGCGATTGGATACCACGAAAATTGGGGAGAAAAGGGGATAAAATTTATATTAAAAAAAAAATATATAAAATAAAAAAACCTAGGAGGCTCATGGTTCTCACCACCTTACCATAGACTTACACAGTAATTATGACAACTTCTGAAGGACGCCCTCCAACCTATCAGAGCTCTTGCAGCATGAACTGACATGTTGTACACCCAATCAAAGGATCAGAGAATGAATCTCATACTGAAAGCATAAGCTACAGCTAGCTAGCACTGCACTGCATAAAATGTGGTGAGTAGAGAAAGACAATAGTTAGACAGTTTGAACAAATACATTTCTTAAAAAATGAAGGAGAAGCAAGAGTGAGAGAGGCTGCAGTCCCAATTCAAAGTAGACAGCCCTCGGGCCTAAACCCTCAGCCCTTGAATTACATTTTACATCGTCACATCCGAGTGTACCTTAAATGGCCCTTGCCCAAGCGAGGGAGCGTGATGATCAGAGGCGTAACATCCTTGGTGGAAATCTTGAAATTGAGCTTTAAAACAATCAACCTAAAGCTATTAATGTACCTAGCAAGCTAACGTATCTAGCTAGCACTCCTGGCAGGTACCCAGCCAGCTACAGCTGGCTAGATAGTTTAATAGTTTGGTCATTTTTTCCAATATGTTTCAGAATTCCCCAATATATGTTTTTATTTATTAATTATTTAACCTCTCTAGGGTACGTGGGACGGTAACGTCCCACCTCGTCAACAGCCAGTGAAACTGCAGGGCGCCAAATTCAAAACAACAGAAATCCCATAATTAAAATTCCTCAAACATACATGTATTTTACACCATTTTAAAGATATACTTGTTGTAAATCCAGCCAGTGTCCGATTTCAAAAAGGCTAAATGTTGATGAAAATACAAGTGTTATGCATGGAACTTTAGATGCACTTCTCCTTAACTTCTTTGATATAGGGGGCAGCATTTTCACTTTTGGATGAATTGCGTGCCCATAGTGAACTGCCTCCTACTCTGTCCCAGATACTAATATATGCATATTATTATTACTATTATTACTGTTTTCTATCCAAATCTACTAATATGCATATTCTAGCTTTTATGGCTGAGTAGCAGGCCGTTTACTCTGGGCACGCTTTTCATCCGTATGTGAAAATACTGCCCCCTACCCCAAAGAAGTTAACTAGTTTTGAAGCTAGCTACGTTTTATAGGGTCCTCACTACTAGATTAAGCCAATTTGCCAACACTAAAATGAATGTCATCTATATATTTTTTTTGCAAGCTAGCTTCATAATCTGACATGCCAATAAGGCAGCCGTGTTGATTAAATTTGACACTTCGCAGCCACTGGAGTATGACACGTGACTACAGTTTGCATTGAATTGTGGGTCATATCAACCCCACAAGTGATCAAATTTCTTAACTCGCTCCCTTAGACTAAATTGAGGGCCGAGGGGGCAACGTTAGTAAATTGGACCTCCGATTAAGATGACAATTAATCTACATCCGGTTTCGGGAAAGTGTCTAGCGCGAGGGCTGAGGGGGGAAAATAACGTGTTTGGACTGCAGCTAGAGAGAGCTAGCTATATTTCATATTTTAACACTTTCACTTTCACTTAAAAATACACTATGCAGAAATCACTCTGCCATTTCCTGGTTGCTAAAATTCTAATAGTTTGCTTAATTTCAGTTTATGTGACAAAACAAGCAAGTATAGTGAAGAGAATCATTGTACCTTCTAAACCGCTGTGATTTTTTTTCCCCATAACCAAAAATATTGTATTTTCAACTGTTTGAAGCTGGTGTACAAATCAAAAGTAAAAGACACAAAAACGAAACATAAGAAAAGGAAGCATAGAAATAGCGCACATAGAACAGATCTACCACTTCTTAGACTTGTTTTTAATGATAATGACAGATCTATAACATGCATTTCTATGTGAAAGTTACATATTGCAGTGAGATAGCAATTGCAGCTAGCTAGTTTAGCCTACTCAAACACCCAGCTCAAACAGAGAGGGATGCGACGATAGCTAGCTAGATATGGCTCTTCCAAGTCAAGGTAAGGTTTTATTAATTTATTGCCACCGGGGCCCGCCAATGTAACTACTAAACTGCTTGCTGTACACGGTTTGCTGCTTGCTGTACACACATTAGTTCTAGTAGCTACAATATATATACAAAAGTATGTGTTCAAATTAGTGGATTCGGCTATTACAGGTAACAGGAGTATAAAATCGAGCACACAGCCATGCAATCTCCATAGACAAACATTGGCAGTAGAATGGCCTTACTGAAGAGCTCAGTGACTTTCAACGTGGCAGGATGTCAAATTTCTGCCCTGCTAGAGCTGCCCCGGTCAACTGTAAGTGCTGTTATTGTGAAGTGGAAACATCTATGAGGAACAACGGATCAGCCGCGAATTGATAGGCTACAGAAGTTTACAGAACAGGACCGCCGAGGGCTGAAGCGCGTAGCGAGTAAAAATCGTCTGGTCTCGGTTGCAACACTCACTACCGAATACCAAACTCCCTCTGGAAGCAACGTCAGCACAAGAACTGTTCATTGGGAACTTCATAAAATGGGTTTCCATGGCCGAGCAGCGGCACACAAGCCTAAGATCACAATGCGCAATGCCAAGCGTTAGCTGGAGTGGTGTAAAGCTCAGCGCCATTGGACTATGGAGCAGAGGAAAAGCATTCTCTGGAGGGATGAATCACGCTTCAACATCTGGCAGTCCGACGGACGAATCTGGTTTGACAGATGCCAGGAAAACGTTACATGCCCGAATACTTAGTGCCAACTGTAAAGTTTGGTGGATGAGGAATAAAGGTCTGGGGTTGTTTTTCATGGTTCGGGCTAGGCCCCTTAGTTCCATTGAAGGGAAATCTTAACGCCACAGCATACAATTACATTCTAGATGATTCTGTGCCTTCAACTTTGTGGCAACAGTTTGGGGAAGGCCTTTACCTGTTTCAGCATGACAATGCCCCCGTGCACAAAGAGAGGTCCATACAGAAATGGTTTGTCGAGATCGGTGTGGAAGAACTTGGCTGGCCTGCACAGAACCCTGACCTCAACCCCATCGAACACCTTTGCGATGAATTGGAATGCCAACTGCGAGCCAGGCCTAATCGCCCAACATCAGTGCCCGACTAATGCTCTTGTGGCTGAATGGAAGCAATTCTCAATGTTCCAACATCTAGTGGAAAGCCTTCCCAAAAGAGTGAAGGCTTTTATAACAGCAAAAGGGGGACCAACTCCATATTAATGCCGATGGTTTTGGAATGAGATTCTCGATGAGCAGGTGTCCTGCTTTGTCTAGCGGTTAGCGGTTATGGTATAACATTTTGGCTTGGAAAAGGTTTTTTCGCCTGGTCGCAGAATAGCACATAGATGTGAGAAGGAATTATACAATGAGCAAAGCGATCATGCTGTTTGTATGTGGCTGCAATGAAAAATGAACTATGTTTGGGGATGATCAGGGGTGTAATCATTCCGCTGATTCTGTTGAAAATTGTTTCTTAAACAGAAGCAAATGGAATGAAACGGGGATGAACATACCTGAATTTGTCCAATAGAAACTCTCGTTTGCAACTGTTTGGACTAATGATTACACCCTAGATCAGCTAGATGCAGGCAAGAGCGTGCAAAGCAGTATTGAATGTGTCACTGTCGGTCACCTTGATTACTCAAATGTTTCTCTCGACCTATGCACCTATGTTGTAAATGTTCATTCGTAGGCTAGGTGGTAGCAACCTCATGATGGGTATAGGGAACATTTGAGTATCATGTAGTAGCCTAAACCTATTGATGTTACATTGAGCTGGGTGAATGGAAAAGAAATGACAATCATCCAATATGCTGTAATAGAAATAAGGTCACGCTCATAAAAAATATATATCATCCTCCATAATCTTGAACAGAACTGACCGCCACTGCAGTGTAGGTATGTGTAGGTCTTCCCTTCAGAACTGATCTAAAGAAAGAGGTAGCATACTGTGCTTGGGTTTTCCTGTAGTTGCCATGGTGGGTAAATTATGTGTTGAAAACATGTCCGGTCTTGGCTCTTCTCGTTTTATGTTTTCGGTTGGCTTTGGAACTTGAAAGTGTTGTTTGGAATATTCAAGCCTAACGCTTCTCAATTGTGATCCTTTTTTAATTTGTATAAAGTCTTCGTGGGGGTGGGGGGTGTCCTCTGTGGCGTCCTTTGTGGCACTACCTGGTGGCTCCCGCCTGTCAGCGGTGAAAGTGACCTAGACTAATTGTTCCTGTCGAAAATAGAACAAAAGACGTTGAACAAGCCCTTGCATAAGTATCTGTGTGGCGCCACGCACCCCCTACACCTTCTTCACTTTTTATTTTCCTGTTCTTATTTACGACAAAGGATGGGGACAGACTGTACACAGAGAAGCCCCCAAACCCCCACCCCAGACATCACCGACTCTACCTCAACCCAAGCCGCCTTCTCTCTCTCTCTTTCTCTCTCTGTCTATTTCCCTTTATCCACCCCCCTCTCTCTCTGCGAACAATAGAACTGTGGTGGTGACAGAGGAATGTGGGACGGAGGAATGTGAGTGTTTTGGGGCAGTTTCAGCATCTGAACCAGTCTGGAATGTTTGGAAAAAATGAATCACCTCTTTACCTCCAAGCCACGGTCAAGGCTGTTATCTCAATAATAATAATAAATATGCTATATGAGCACGTTTGGGGGCAGTTTGACCGACACGCATGCACACACACATACACAAACGTCTCTAAACTGAACCCCAGAAGACAGGATGCTGTACCTTGCAAACAGGAAGTAGTACCTTGTGATGGGTTGAAAACACAGGAAGTTCGTATCATCATGCCTGAAATTCTTGCATTGTGTTTTCTGCGCAGACCAAGACATGCACAAGTACACACACAACACAAATGACGAACGACACCCACACTAAGGGCCACTGAGATATTAACCGTGAATACATGGTACAGTAATTCTCACATACTGACAACAGTTCCAAAAGTGGTTAGTTGGATGAGCGGATACACTCGGTCATAAATTTGATGATAAGTAATTCAGAACTGCAGACACAGGAATATTTCCCACGAGCCAGGCTTTAGTTGCCAACAGACAGCCAGCCAAATTACAATGTTCAAATAACTGGAGACCTAGCACCTATAAGCAGAAACAGACAGGGACTGGAGAGCAACCAAGTTTTCGCATCTAAATACGAACATACCAATATGTTTTTCATAACTTCTCGCAAAAACCGAGTAAGTGACACTGCCCAATTTCAATTCAACTACTTCAGTAAAATTAATTCTCTATAACCAGATTTACATCCAACCATTTAATGCGGATGAATTTCCTGACTGATAGCAAAACCTGATAGCAACCAATGTCCAGTGAAGTCCACAAAGCATATTGCATGTACAGTAACAGACAGTTACATGACCTACAACATGATCAACTGTCACGTTCCTGACCTGTTTTCCCTTGTTTTGTATTTATTTAGTTGGTCAGGGCGTGAGTTGGGTGGGTTGTCTATGTGTGATTTTCTATGTTGGGATTTTGTGTTCGGCCTGGTATGATTCTCAATCAGAGGCAGCTGTCAATCGTTGTCCCTGATTGAGAATCATACTTAGGCAGCCTGGGTTTCACGTGTGTTTTGTGGGTGTTTGTTTTCCGTGTCAGTAGTTGTGCCACACGGGACTGTTTGTCGGTTAGATTCTCTTTTTGTTATTTTGTTTCGTGTAGTGTTCAGTTTATTTGATAATAAAACATGGACACTTTCCACTCTGCGTCTTGGTCCGATCCCTACACCTCCTCTTCAGACGAAGAGGAGGAAATCAGCCGTAACAGTCAACCAAGTTCATGTTTTCGACATTTTCGGACCACTTAACAACTATTGCTTTTTAGAACCACAGAGAGTTACCGCAAGTCGCAAAGAAAACAGGAGCTGCCTCCACCATTCCAGCACCATTTCAACTTCAACATCCTCAAATCACTTCTGCTTAGTCTAATACAGTGACAATTAAAACATACACACAACTATTTAGTCCAATCAACGTAAACTAAATGTGATGTGGCTGTCCATGGTTCTGATTTATGTGTGCATGTGTGTGCGTGCACGTTCGTGCAAGTAGAAAAACATGTTGACTCATCCTACTTGTAGAGAAACGCCAATGCCATACTCCTCCCTTTCATGTTGACGAAACGGTCTATCACTCTGTCATACAGTACACACTTTTATTTGTTGTTGTCCTTGGCTACCTGGCTAAAATGTTATCTCGCTAGCCTAACTTCCATTCATGGGCAACGTTAGCTAGTTAACATTAGCCTTCTACATCCTCTCAGGCCAGGGGCACAACAATGTATGAATTAATGGTTTCATCAGAATCCCCATTATAATCATTGGCCAGTACTGAGAATTAAGTAAAACAACAAGTTCAAATCCCTATCTCCATCTATGTTAAATTTAGGAAAGGGACACTTTTAGCTTGCTAGCTAGCCACCGGAGGACAACAACACAACGAGATGCAACAATTCAAGTTTTTCTGTCAAGGCTGATTGCCAAATTTTTTTGTCAAGGGCTCGCATGCGTTCTCCTGTAAAATACATTCATCCTTTTGTGAATTGAAGGAAAATTATGAAACACAGATTTATTTCCCTTGACAGACATGAATACTCGTCACTGCCTGACGCATGAAAACAGTGACGACGGGCTGTTACTTTAGTAATGACCACCCAGAAACAGTGTTGAGTCTTTTTTTTGGCATTGTATTCATGTAAGAAAACTGTGGCAAGACATCAGTAGATTTATAATTGAACACATTTATGAAGGTCTTACACTATTGTGGAGAGAAGTACTGCTTGGATTCTTTACCTACGATAGGAATAAACTGAAACATTTTTATGTAATTAATTTCATTATTCTTTTGGCCAAATTTCATATTCACAAATGTAAATCTACAAACAAAAAAAACACATTTTCTTACCCTACAAAAAGAAATTGAACTGTATTTTAAGACAATTAAATACTCTACTAACAAAAAAAAGCTGTTAGAATTTTAAGTGTATGTATGTCCCTTATGGTCCTTGTGTAATGTGATATTGTACCCCCTAGCTCAATTGTCCATTGTATATTATCCATATATACTTGTGTTCCCCCATGTACTTCCTGTATTGATATGTTGTTAATAAAATAAAAGAAAACATTTAAATAAAAAACGACGGGCTGTTATAAATGCCGACAGACAATTTGTTCGTTGGACATTGAGATCTATTTGTGTCGGTATTGTATTATGTATTATGCGGGAAGTTGCGGTGGAAACGCCTTTATGTGCAAATATTGATATAATAACTATATCGAAGTAGGCTAAACTTGGGAGTCATACGTTGTGTGGTCCCCCCTCCACGACTCGGGAAACCATGCAGTTTATTAGGCTACAGGTGAAGTAAATTGGTGAATGTGCAAGTGATGAGCTTGATGCGCCTTTCCAATAAATATCAAGGGTCTTATTCTGGTGACATGATGATCGATGTGGCTGCCATTTGACGGAATAAAAATAATATCGCTCAACAGTTTTTGTGACGAAACCAACAGTAGAGTTGAAAATGTGATGGGAACCATTTAACTTCTATTTTTCATTCGGGACATGGGAATTAAAACGTAAACGTTATTTTTATGTGCACAACTTTTATCTGCAAATAGTCCGTTTGATGGAAACATCTCTGGTGGGAAAATGAGCATATTATTTTATCCAGATTTTAGAATATTTGCATGAAAATCTGTCGCAAATTGGACGGAAACCTATTTTCAAAGAGCGGCCGAAATGGAACCCTATTCCCTATAGTGATCAATTTTTTGATGTTCTGTAAACTACTTGATGTAGCACTCATCTCTACTCAACTTTTCCAGGTTTTCTGGAAACGGGTACGATCGAGTAGCATTGTTGAGGCCTTTTGCTCCAATAGGAGCTAAAAGGAAGAAGTAAAGTAAAGTGCTAACTTTATTGGTTAGGCTCGAATCCAGCCATGATATAAGGTTTAATGGGTAGGATCAAGTTCCCAAAAGAGCAAGGTTCTGGAGAGACTGCATAAATCAGAGAAAGCAAGGTGACAAGAGAGTGAGCGAAAGTGAGATACTCTTACTCTAGCGTGAAGGTGGGTCAAGCACATCATAAAACATAAGTAATGGTTGAAAAAGAAAGGGAAAAAAGGGGAAGAGAGGAAAGAGGTAGTGCTGAGTGCCCTGACTAGAAGGATTATACATCTCAGATGGGGTGTATGAACAGCTGTTTCTTTCCCACTCCAGATGTATGTCAGAGAGAGGGGCCACGGAGACAAGGGTGCACAAGAAAGAGGGTTGAATTATCCAAGCATATACTGTACGTTATGTATATTTTCTATAATATGTGTCTGTAGCAGTGGAGGCTGCTGAGGAGAGGTCAGTCATAATAATGGCTGGAATGGAGTGAATGGATGATAACCATGTGTTCGATACCATTCCATTCATTGCATTTCGGCCATTATTATGATCCATCCTCCCCTCAACAGCCTCCACTGGTCTGTAGCTTATCTGTAGGCCTACACAGTGCATTCAGAAATTATTCAGACCCCTTGACTTTTTCCACATTTTGTTACGTTACAGCCTTATTCTAAAATGGATTAAATCGTTTTTTCCCCCTCAATCTATACACAGTACCCCATAATGACAAAGCAAAAACAGGTTTTTAAGACATTTTTGAAAATGTATAAACAATTAAAAATGGAAATATCACTTTTACATAAGTATTCAGACCCTTTACTCAGTACTTTGTTGAAGCATCTTTGGCAGCGATCCTGACTAGTCTCCCAGTCTCTACCACTGAAAAACATCCCTACAGCATGATGCTGCCTCCACCATGCTTCACCTTAGGGATGGTGCCAGGATTCCTCCAGACGTGACGTTTGGCATTCAGGCCAAAGAGTTCAATCTTGGTTTCATCAGACCAGAGAGTCTTGTTTCTAATGGCCTGTGATTCCTTTAGGGGCCTTTTGGCAAACTCCAAGCGGACTGTAGTGCCTTTTATTGAGGAGTGGCTTCCATCTGGCCACACTACCATAAAGGCCTGATTGGTGGAGTGCAGCAGAGATGGTGGTCCTTCTGGAAGTTTCTCCCATCTCCACAGAGGAACTCTGAAGCTCTGTCAGAGTGACCATCAGGTTCTTGGTCACCTCTCACACCAAGGCACTTCTCCCCCGATTGCTCAGTTTGGCCAGGCTGCCAGCTCTAGGAAGAGTCTTGGTGGTTCTGAACTTCCATTTAAGAATGATGGAGGCCACCGTGTTCTTGGGGACCTTCAATGCTGCAGACATTTTTTGGTACCCTTCCCCAGATCTGTGCCTCGACACAATCCGGTGTCGGAGCTCTATGGACAATTCCTTCGACCTCATGGCTTGGTTTTTGTTCTAACATGCACTGTCAACTGTGAGAACTTTTATAGACAGGTTTGTGCTTTTCCAAATCATGTCCAATCAATTGAATTTACCACAGGTGGACTCCAATCAAGTTGTCGAAACAGCTCAAGGATGATCAATGGAAACATGATGCACCTGAGTTCAATTTCAAGTTTCATAGCAAAGGGTCTGAATACCTATGTAAATAAGATTTCTGTTTTAGATATTTTATAAATTAGCAAAATTTGAAAAAAAAAATGTTTTCACTTTGTCATTATGGAGTATTGTGTGTAGATCGATGAGGATTTTTATTTATATAATCCATTTAAGAATAATGCTGTAACGTAACAAAATGTGGAAAAAGTCAAGGGGTCTGAATACTTTCTGAAGACACTGTATGTGACATATAGGTCATATCCAAAGCCATAGTCATTTTATTCTTAAATAATAATAAATGTATACATTATTAACCTCTGATATTAACCTGATAATATTAGGATAGGCACAATGAGAATCGCTATACAGAAAAAACACGGGGGGAAAGAAATCATCATAGCACATCCATCTGGTGCCATTTTTCTTTACTTGAATGGAGCATTTGGGGAAGGAAAGTGTGACAGAAAGCTTGTTTCACAACATCATCTAATTGTATGATCGCCTAGAAATAGGCCTACACCACAAAACACATGAAATACAGGAAAAAGTTGGCAAAATTTTTCATACATCAAACTGCTTATCATATCTCATATAAAGCAAAATATAAAATGTATATTATATTGATTATTTCAGAAGTAAATAGGACAGACAAATAGTTAACACAAAGTTAAGGGCACCAGATGATCCAACAAGGCATATATAGTGTGCCAAAGACTAACATTTGCTCTGTGATGGTGAAGCATTCATAACCTTGGGGAAACTGGGGATGGTTCTAACACTTTTAGCATTTTTGTCAATTTCTCAGAGATTGTTTAAGCTGCTACATTCAAAATGTGATAGGAACGTCTTCCACCTGTCTGCTACCAATAGGTATAGGTGTTTATCTCTCTAAATCAAACAGACAAGGAGTAAAATGTTAACAATTTATGTCACCTCCCAGGTCAGTTGTAACACGGCCTGGGGTGAAATGTAACAGTGAAAAAAATGCAGAAATCATGATATGCAACGAAATATTGAAAGCCTTATTGAGAGCATGAGAACAACATTGCCACGTCCTCTTAAGGATCGGACCCTTTTTTTCCATTTTCGCCTAAAATGACATCCCCAAATCTAACTGCCTGAAGCTCAGGATCTGAAGCAAGGATATGCATATTATTGATACCATTTGAAAACGAAATACTTTGAAGTTTGTGGAAATGTGAAATTAATGTAGGAGAATATAACACATTAGATCTGGTAAAAGATGATACAATGAAAAAAACATTTCACTGTAACAGCTACTGTAAATTGGACAGTGCAGTTAGATTAACAAGAATTTAAACTTTCTGCCCATTTGAGATATGTCTATGTCCTGGGAAATGTTCTTGCTACTTAAAATGTCATGCTTAATCACATTAGCGCACGTTAGCTCAACCGTCCTGCGGGGGGACACCGATCCCATAGAGGGTTAACATTTTGTGCAGCGGAAATAATAAAATAATAATAAAAATCTGAAAATGTTTATTTTTTACATTTCATTAACTGGCCCTTCTCAACCACTACAACAACATCTGACAACTAAACAAGAACATCTGGACTAAACAACTGAATGTTTGTGGTGTCTCTTATGTAAAAAAAAAAACTCATGAATTCCACACGTGTCATTTTATGTGACGTTAATGTGATAAAATGTGACAACGTGAGCACATGTTAAATGTGACACGGGGATGCAACATTTCAACATGTGATACCATGAAACTATACATAAATGTGACACGGGGATGCAACATTTCAACATGTGATACCATGAAACTACACGTGACATTTCACATGTTAAATCATGTGCACGTGTTTTTTTCCCAACACTTCACATGAGACATTGAAGGGATTTGATTATCTGACACAGGTTGCCCTGGCAGGAGGAGTTTGCCCTGGGTAAAAAGTGATTGCATTCGGTTTGGAACAAGGCTGCCTCCCGGGCGTGAACCAAGTGCCCCGTTCAATGCCCACGGCAAAGTTGGCTCAAAACAAAAGTGACATACTGTAGATTAAGCAAGTGGATGTTCTCAAGACACTTGTTTTACCAGTCGTCAGGACGTCACATGATGGTCCCAAACCATCCCAAACCATTATAACAAAGTAATGGTATGGTGGTTTTAAAGTAAGTGGTAAACTGTTCATCTAAAATATAACTCCACCTGGGATTTGACCTCACAACCACTGGATTTGAGGTGTGCTAATCTTTCTGCTGCACCAATATGTCTGGCAGCATTCCTCCTGTGGCAATTTGCATTCCCAGTACCCAGACATCCTTAGGCTTGTTCCAACTAACCCTGACCCTTGCAGCCATGATTATCTATTAGCTATCTTCAATTTTAGCCACATGTTCAAACTTTAGCATTGATAGCATATATATAATATATACACACACTGGTTATAAACCTGATAAGTTTGGTGAATCTAACGACAAAGCAGGTGATGCTGTCTGCAAAATACATTTGGTCAATTTGTTTTATTATTTATTTATTCACAGGGTCTTGCTTCTTCACAATAGATTGTGCACGGTGAGTCACGTGATTCCAGCTTGTTCCTGATTAGAGATATTGAGAGTGTTACAACTATCCTGTGTTACAACCATCCCCGGTCTCTCCTAAGTATCCCCGCTATGATAACCTTTCAGAGGAGGATACACAGTAGCTAAGTCGGAGTCCCAAATGGCACCCTATTCCCTACATAGTGAACAAGGAGGCATTTGGGACGCAACCTTCACTACTGTGTGCCCTCTTCTGATGTGTAACATGGGGGATTTACATATATCTACCTATTCCCGTAGTCGATAGTACGGCACATTTCTATACGCGAGGGGAGGTCCTCGGGACTCATCTGAAACACACAGGTTCTCTAACGTCAGGGAGTGGAGCATGAGAATAATAGGCAGAGGTATAGTGAACAACAACAAAAATATTTTACACCATCTTTTCATCTTCAGCTCCAGGCATACATGTTCCTTGGAAGCTCCAGATCGTACTGGCATACGGGTACTCTTGCCGTACACACGTACAAAATCCCCGGATATACTTCCGAATTTGGACTAGCCCAATGTTGCCACTCCCATCCTCCCTGCGCATGCCAACCTTCTCATGGTAATGCAACTATGTAGAACAACAAGAACAGCCAAGTTAAACACGGAAGGCCACACCCTTAATTACAATCAACAATCTCACACACCTGGCACTGACAGAGGCACAAGGCTGCATTCACCAACTCAACAGTTCCACCCTGTTACATCTTCCCCCTCTATTTTTGAAATGTGTCCTCACATTTAACCAAGGAAGTAAAAAGTTTGCCACGCTGACCCTCGACACGTGAGCCCCTCAGGGGTGCATGCTTAGTCCCCTCCTGTGCTCCCTGTTCACCCACGCCTGCTTGGCTGCGCACAACTCCAATGCCATCATTAAGGCTGCTTAGACCACCTATAGAGAGGAGGTCAGTGATCTGTCAGTGTGGTGCCAGGACAACAACCTCTCCCTTAACATCAGCAAGACAAAGGAGCTGATCGTGGACTACAGGATACGGAGAGCCGAGCACACCCCTATCCACATCGATGGGGCTGTAGTGGAGTGCGATGAGAGCTTCAAGCTCCTTAGTTCCACATCACTAAGGAATAAACATGGTCCACCCACACCCACACATTTGTGAAGGTACGACAATGTCTCTTCCCCCTCAGGAGGCTAAAAATATTTGACATGGGCCCTCAGATCCTCAAAGTTCTACAGCTGCACCATTAAAGGCATCTTGACTGGTTGCATCACTGCTTGGTATGGCAACTGCTTGGCATCCGACTGCAAGGCGCTACAGAGGGTAGTGTGAACGGTCATGCCATCCAGGACCTCTACACCAGGTGGTTTCAAAGGAAAACATTTGTCAAAGACTCCATCCACCCAAGTCACAGACTATTCTCTCTGCTACCGCATGGCAAGCGGTACCAATGCACCAGGTCTGGAACCAACAGGACCCTGAACAGCTTCTACCCCCAAGCCATAAGACTACTAAATAGCTAACCAGACTATCTGCATTGACCCTCTTTGCACTAACACTGCTGCTACTGTTTATTATCTATCCTGTTGCCTTGTCACTTTACCCCTACATATATGTACATAGCTACCTCAATTACCTCATACCCTTGCACATCAACTCAGTGCTGGTAACCAGTGTATGTATCGTTACTCAATGTGTATTTATTCCTCGTGTTATTTTTTTTCTATATTTTTCTCTCTGCATTGTTGGGAAGGGCCTGTAATTAAGCATTTCACTGTAAGTCTACACCTGTTGTTTACGAAGCTTGTGACAAATTACATTTGATTTGATTCTGTAACACAACACTTTGCGGCCCGTGGGCCGACCCCTGCCGTAGAACGACGGGAACAGCCACTGGCACTGACAGAGGCTGCGCCACCAACTCAACAGTGCCACCCTGCCATCCATGTGATGTGGTGGAAACCTGGGATTCTGGCCCTGAGTCACCTTACCACCCAGAGAGGAATGGCTTACTGCAGTATGCTTCTGTGTTTGTAGTTAGTCGTTACAGTAGAATCCATAGGCCACCTCTTGAGTTCAATAGATACACAGTAAGTACAGTGCTGCCATCTGCTGGGCATTGTGAGTAATCAAGGACGGCTACTGTATGATGCTCCACAGTTTTCCCTCCTAGAAATAGAGGTCTTTCTCAATCCCAACCCAGTCTTCAGTGACCACAAATCAGTAGTTTAACACGTGGTCCATTCCAACACTAACACACCTGATTGAACTAGTCCAACTAATAATCAAGCTCTTGTGATTAGTTGAGTCAGGTGTGTTAGTGTTAGAATGGATCAAATATTGAGAACAGTGGCCTATAGAGGCCCTCATGTCCTGAGCATGTATTCCAGCATTAGATGGGGTTAGCTAAGTGGCTAGCTGGGACAGTCTGACATAGGGATCCTCCTTGCACTGCTCCTCCTGCCTCCTCTCTCTCCTCCCTGCCTGCTGCTCTTGACTGCCCCCTTTAGGTGGCCCAGAAGACTGCACATGGCCCCAGCCCCCAAGTGCCTGTAGAGCCGGGAGGAAGCAGTACCCAGAGGTATGTAGGGTAGGGTCCACTGGGGGCAAGGTGAAGGGGGTGGTGGTGGTGGTGAGGGCCATGTACGCTGGAGGAGGGTCTTCATTCTCACTGGGTGGTGAGCAGGTGGACATAGAGCTAGGTCGGGGTGGGAGGAGCTCTGACTTGGGCCATGCCATGATGACGACATTGTTGCCGTTGTTGTTACCAGTGTTCTTACTGTCGTCCGTTACTACCGCGCTCATAAGACCATCAGACACTCCCTCTGTTGATCTGGACAGGCCAGCACTGACCTGAGGCATCGCCACATAGCCCTCACTCGACTCCAAGAAGGATGGGGCAGAGGGAGAAGAGGGGTCAGATATAGAGAGAGTGTTGTCGGACTCCTCACAGGGAGGCTCCAGACTCAGAAACTCACTCGGCGCCGGTGAACTGTCACCACACAAGATGTAAGGGCCACTGAAGCTGAAGCCGGATGAGTCTAGAGCAGGAGGGCAAGATCTGTCCACAGACAACAGAAGTAGGGAGGAAAAGTTTGGGTCATACTTCTTCCACCCCTCCTTGGTAATGGAATGCAACAGTCCATTGGCCTTTACATCTGGGGTCAACCACAATGGATTATCTGAAGGGCTGCAACACAAGAATGAGTTACGGCTTAGGGTTGAGCCAGGTCACCGTGTGTACGAGTATTCTTTTATAAGTGTTGGATAGTGTAGGTTAGAAGTATAAAAGATATGAGCTAATTTTACCATCTAAAGCAGAGACTGATATCCTCCCTGCTCTCCAGTGTCTGTACGCTGCAGATGTAGGTCTTTTCACTTCTCTCACTCTCGGGAAATAACAACCTATCAGGAGACTTCTGGGAAAGAGAGGACATTACCATTATCTGTGAGTGATGAACTATGAAAAATGGATACATGCAGGCACGTGCACAGATAGAGGTCTACCTGTGCCCGAGCACCTGCCCCTTTGCCCTTCCACTCCCGTTTTCCCTCACACTCGCCCTTTTGGGTGGCGGTATATTTTTTGTATACCGTTTTTGTCGTTGTTGTTCTGAACCCATTGCCCCCAAGTCGTCGTGACATCGTCAAGTTCACTAACTGGCAGATTTACATCAATCAACATTAATGATCAGCTGATAGCCTACCCTCTTTTCCCAATATCAATAATGTCTTGCGGAGGCACTGTAACTAGCTTGCTTACAATTTTGTCAATGAGTGTAAATAGGCCAATGCTAAAACATGTTTAAACTTTCGCTACAGAGGCTGTTAGTAGGTTATGAATTTCGAGATATGAATTGCCCCTTTTATCATTTTGAGCACCTGCCCCATGAAAGGTCTGTGCACAGCCCTGGATACATACATTGTAATTTATAGTGGTTATGAAAAATAATTTTTGTACACAGTCTAGACAATGTTTATTATTATTGAGTGCAGTTGTCATATAGCTGAATAGTCCACCGTGAGATGCTTTGTGAATAATGCTGGATGAATACTCAGCCATTCAGATGATTCAGACTTACCTTAATGACCTCTCCCAGTGCCTTGCTCTTGAGGGGCGACGGGACAGACACCTCCCACAGGACTACCCTCCTACAGGCAGAAAACGAATGAATCAATCAATGGGTGGATAAATGAATGAATAGAATGACAGGTAACTGCCAAAATAAAGGATAGGGTGTTGGACCATCATGAACCAGAACAGCTTCAATGCACCTTGGCATAGATTCTACAAGTTTCTGGAATTATATTGGAGGGATGCGACGCCATTCTTCCACGAGAAATTACATACATTTTGTCGATGGTGGTGGAAAATGCTGTCTCAGGCGCCGCCCCAGAATCTCCCATAAGTGTTCAATTGGGTTGAGATCTGGTGACTGAGAAGGCAATGGCATATGGTTTACATTGTTTTCATGGTTTACATTGTTTTCATGCTCATCATGACCACTCGTGGCCTGTGGATGGGTTATTGTCATCCTATGGGGGCATTGCCCATGTAGCCAAAATAATGGTCTGCCCAGCATTTTTATACATGACGGGATGTTAATTGCTTAATTAACTCAGAAACCACACCTGTGTGGAAGCACCTGCTTTCAATATACAGTACTTTGTATCCCTCATTTACTCAAGTGTTTCCATTATTTTGGCAGTTACCTGTAGTTTAACACTAGTAATAACACAAGGGCAAATTCAAATGGTAGAAAAACAATAAAAACAGTTGGAGAAGTTTGATTAATCACCTGTGACAGGCTGGTATGGTAACATAGAGAGCAATGAAGACAATGGCCACCAGTACACTGATGAAGACGTAGAGGAAGGTGGTGATGGACCAGGAAGCTACCAGGAGACATGGGACAAAACATGCATATGTAAGAGTGGAAAAAGTAGTTGATGATCATTGATGAGTAATTGATATGTAGTGTCTGGAAATTCCTGTCTGTCACGTGAACTGATTGAGATGGCAGTTGCTTCAAGAGAACAAAGTCCTATTTTATCAGCTCCTGTATGCTGCCTTCATCAAGTCTAGTCTTAATTTCTTCTTGTTTCACTCTCTGAACCCTCCAAAATGGCGTGTTACACACATTTCAATATTATGGTAGTTCAATGATAAAACATCCAACTCATCCAAGCTCATTTTTCACATGAAAGCAAATATCATGGCTTCACATTAGACTAACACACGGAAGCAAAAAAACGCTCTTCAATACATAATGAAAGTCTTTGTTTGTTTTTGAAAACATTCCTCAAGGGATTTGAACTTTGGTGCTTTTTCATTCAGCATCACATTATAGTTTTTTGAACTCTGCTGTTTTGACATGGATCACATCCCCTCATTTGTACTTGTTTTAGTTCAGACTGGTTATCTCTGATGATAAAATATGTTTTCAGAGTTGTTTGCAAAAAAATATAGAATTAGCTTGGTCCAAGTTTGTGCTCTTGCCAACTCCATTGCTGTCATTATCAAGCCATATATAGCAAATGACATGACAATGAGTGACAAGGAGTTGGCATGATGGCAAAAAACAGACTCTCAGGCTAGAATAGAATAGAATACTATTAAAAACATGCTTCAACCAGGAGATACAATCTAGGTCCATTACCTGGTCGTGAGGTCCACTCCACTGGGTCGGTCCATTCTGAGGGGGGTCCTTCGAAAGTATCACCCCTTCCCGGGACCACCAGGGCTCTCACCTTAACCAGGTAGCACTCAGAGGGGCGCAGGGACCCCCCCAGGATGGAGAGCGAGAGGGACCCCTGGGAGACATTGAGGAACCTAGTGTCCTCCTGAGAAAAAGAAAAGGTAGTCATCATCAAATGATCTATTCATGAGATGCTTAAAAAAAGCAACAGTCTATCTCGCTTGATGAGCGTTCTTTAGATGATGACCTAGATATGATCAAATGTAATGCTGAAAATGAAAAGACATTGCTTTTGGATCATCCCACTTCCTGTGAAATTATAGCACAGAAATAGATCAAATACTTCTCCTACCCGAGTGTCATTACTCCAGTAGTGCACCTGATAGGTGAGTTCAACATTTGATTTTGGCGGATTCCATTTTAGAAGCCAGTTCCCGTCTCGAGCTTCTATCTGCACGTGGAGTGGACGGTTTGGACGGACTGTGTAGAGAGATGCATCAAGAATCAGACGTCAAGAATCTTTAAAGAGATTGAACGGGATCTTAAACAGGCTGGTGTGATTACAGACATATTCAATCTCTCTCCATCCCAGTCTGCTGTCCCCACATGTTTCAAGATAGCCACCATTGTTCCTGTACCCAAGAATGTAAAGGTAACGGAACTAAATGACTATCGCCCAGTAGTGCTCACTTCTGTCATCATTAAGTGCTTTGAGAGACTAGTCAAGGATCATATCACCTCCACCTTACTTGTCACCCTAGATCCACTTCAATTTGCTTACCGCCCCAATAGGTCCACAGACGATGCAATCGCCATCACATTGCACACTGCCCTATCCCATCTGGACAAGAGGAATACCTATGTAAGAATGCTGCTCAGCATTCAAAACCATAGTATCCTCCAAGCTCATCATTAAGCTTGAGGCCCTGGGTCTAAACCCCGCCCCCCTGTGCAATTGGGTCCTGGACTTCCTGACAGGCTGCCCCTAGGTGGTGAAGGTAGAAAACAACACCTCAACACCGGAGACACCTGAAACCCCACCTCTTTAAGGAATACCTAGGATAGGATAAAGTAATCCTTCTAACCCCCCCCCCCTTAAAAGAGTTAGATGCACTATTGTAAAGTGGTTGTTCCACTGGATATCATAAGGTGAATGCACCAATTTGTAAGTCGCTCTGGATAAGAGCGTCTGCTAAATGACTTAAATGTAAATGTAAACACTGGGGCCCCACAAGGGTGCATGCTCAGACCCCTTCTGTACTCCCTGTTCACCCATGACTGCGTGGCCATGCACGCCTCCAACTCAATCATCAAGTTTGCAGACGACACAACAGTAGTAGACTTGATTACCAACAATGATGAGACAGCCTACAGGGAGGAGGTGAGGGCTCTGGGAGTGTGGTGTCAGGAAAATAACCTCTCACTCAACATCAACAAAACAAAGGAGATGATCGTGGACTTCAGGAAACAGCAGAGGGAGCACCTCCCTATCCACATCAACGGGACAGCAGTGGAGAAGGTGGAAAGTTTCAAGTTCCTCGGCGTACATATCACTGACAAACTGAAATGGTCCACCCACACAGACAGTGTGGTGAAGAAGGCACGACAGCGCCTCTTCAACCTCAGGAGGCTGAAAAAAATGTGGCTTGTCACCTAAAACCCTCACACATTTTTACAGATGCACAATTGAGAGCATCCTGTCAGGCTGTATCACCGCCTGGTACGGTAACTGCAGCGCCCACAACCGCAGAGCTCTCCATAGGGTGGTGCTGTCTGCACAATGCATCACAGGAGGCATACTACCTGCCCTCCAGGACACCTACAGCACCCAATGTCACAGTACAGCCATAAAGATCAAAGGACAACATTTTTTACATTTTTACATTTTAAGTCATTTAGCAGACGCTCTTATCCAGAGCGACTTACAAATTGGAAAGTTCATACATATTCATCCTGGTCCCCCCGTGGGGAATGAACCCACAACCCTGGCGTTGCAAGCACCATGCTCTACCAACTGAGCCACACGGGACCAACCGAGCCACTGCCTGTTCACCCTGCTATCATCCACAAGGCAAGGTCAGTACAGGTGCATCAAAGCTGGGGAGACTGAATAACAGCTTCTATCTTAAGGCCATCAGACTGTTAAATAGCCATCACTAGCACAGAGAGGCTGCTGCCTACATACACAGACTTGAAATCATTGGCCACTTTAACAAATGGAACGCGAGTCACTTTAATAATGTTTACATATTTTGCATTACCTATCTCATATGTATATACTGTATTCTATACTATCTACTGTATCTTAGTCTATCCCACTCTGACATTGCTCGTCCACATATTTATATATTCTTAATTCCATTCCTTTACTTAGATTTGTGTGTATTAGGTATTTGTTGTGAAATTGTTAGATATTGGACGTTAGATATTGCTGCACTGTCGGAACTAGAAGCACAAGCATTTCGCTACACACGCAATAACATCTGCTAAACACGTGTATGTGACCAATACAATCTGATTTGATTTATGAACGTATGTATTTTTTGCAGGACGTAACATATCATACGAAATGGATGACGTTGTACACAGTTGTGCACAATTCCCTGGACCAGTTTTGGCTCATGAGCACAAATTTCTTAACTACTGGCTAAAATTATACAAAACCTTCTAGCCTCATTTTTGAGAATACGCTTGGGGAATCAGCAGAAAATTGTGCCTGTGATACCACAATACAAACTCCAGGTGGCAGCACTGATACACAATCACTGAGGCAGTATATTTTCTGGATTGCATCAAAACAAATATCATCATAAATTGAGTCTCAGCTATGAGATTTTATTCTCCCTCAAATATCACCCCTGTGTCGGAGTGAAAATGACTCACTGTTTTTATGCGTCTTAAACATTTTGCTGTTGCATGTGGGGATGAGCTCCACCTCTAGCTGCTCTGAGTCTGGGACAGGGAAGGAGCAGCTGTATTTGAGCATTAGACCTCTGGATGGAGCGCTGACCATGGTGTTAACACAGTATTTCTGGGCTCTGGAGAGATGGCGAAAGGGAGAGAGAAATGGATAGATGGAAATGAGGGAGGACAATGCTGTGAAGGAGAGTAGACATCCTTGAGTCTGAAGTGTAGTCAAATGTTTTGTCTCTCATCCATGGGCACACACACATAAACGCATGCACGCACGCACACACACACACGCACACACATAGTGCTTTGGCAGCAGATCCTAACTCACGGTGCAGTGTGGTTGTGTTTGCAGGACAGATGGAAGGTAAGGAACTGAGCCAGGTCTCTCTTCACCTCCCAGCTGCATGTCACCACTTTCTCGTCATCCACCACACACTGCGCACTGGAGGGGCCTGGCACAGGGTCTGCGTGGGGGGGGGAAGGGAGGTGAGGGAGGGAGGGAGGGAGGGAGGGAGGGAGGGACAGAGAGAGAGTCAATTAGGAAGGACGTGAGTGAACAAAAGGGAAGAAGACATTGATGCACGACTGAGCAATACTATTCCAAACACATGACATGAAGAGATCACAATGCCCTGACACCTCCACGTAAATCACACACAATGCTATAAAGTCACTAGTAACAATTTAATTACAAACTCATTACAATCCTATAAAACTAATACATTAGGATGGAGTATGTTTATGTACAGTTAATTCGGAAAGTATTTAGACACCATTACTTTTCCCACATTTTGTTACGTTACAGCCTTATTCTAAAATTGATTAAATCGTTTCTTTCTCCACAATCAACACACAATATCCCATAATGACAAAGCAAAAACAGGTTGAGACATTTTTGCAGATAAAAAAACAATTAAAAAAATGAAATATCATATCTTCTT
Organism: Salvelinus alpinus; assembly: GCF_045679555.1. Lineage (NCBI taxonomy): Eukaryota > Metazoa > Chordata > Actinopteri > Salmoniformes > Salmonidae > Salvelinus > Salvelinus alpinus. The sequence goes on along the minus strand of NC_092121.1, from coordinate 1,478,601 downwards.
GGGTATGACGCTATAAGCTTGAAACACCTGTATTTGAGGAGTTTCTCCCATTCTTCTCTGCAGATCCTCTCAAGCTCTGTCAGGTTGGATGGGCACAGCTATTTTCAGGTCTCTCCAGAGATGTCCGATTGGGTTCAAGTCCGGGCTCAAGGACGTTCAGAGACTTGTAGGGAAGCCACTCCTGCGTTGTATTGGCTGTGTTCCCTCGATCCTGACTAGTCTCCCAGTCCCTGCCGCTGAAAAACATCCCACAGCATAATGCTGCCACCACCGTGCTTCACCGTAGGGATGGTGCCAGGTTTCCTCCAGACGTGAGGCTTGGCATTCAGGCCAGAGTTCAATCTTGGTTTCATCAGACCAGAGACTCTTGTTTCTCAACATCTGAGAGTCCTTAAGGTGCCTTTTGGCAAACTCCAAGCGGGCTGTCTTGTGCCTTTTACTGAGGAGTGGCTTCTGTCTGGCCACTCTACAATAAAGGTCTGATTGGTAGAGTGCTGCAGAGATGGTTGTCCTTCTGGAAGTCTCACCCATCTCCACATAGGAAATCTGAAGCTCTGTCAGAGTGACCATCGGGTTCTTGGTCACCTCCCTGACCAAGGCCCTTCTCCCCCGATTGCTCAGTTTGGCCTGGGGGCCAGCTCTAGGAAGAGTCTTGGTGGTTCCAAACTTCTTCCATTTAAGAATGATGGAGGCCACTGTGTTCTTGGGGACCTTCAATGCGGAAGACATTTTTTGGTACCCTTCCCCAGATCTGTGCCTCGACACAATCCTGTCTCAGAGCTCTGCGGACAATTCCTTCGACCTCATGGCTTGGTTTTTGCTCTGACATGCACTGTTGGACCTTACATAGACAGGTGTGTGCCTTTCCAAATAATGTCCAATCAATTGAATTTACCACAGGTGGACTCCAACGAAGTTAAACATTTCAAGGATGATCAATGGAAACAGGATGCACCTGAGCTCAATTTCGAGTCTCATAGAAAAGGGTCTGAATACTTATGTAATTAAGGTAATTTTTTCATATATTTCTTTTTTACTGTTTTCGCTTTGTCATTATGGGGTATTGTGTGTAGTTTAATGAGGGGGAAAAAAAGATTTAATCAATTTTAGAATAAGGCTATAACGTAACAAAATGTGGAAAAAGTCAAGGGGTCTGAATACTTTCTGAAATCACTTTATGTACAGTAGGATTTGCCACTCACCGTCCTCAGTCATCCAGGTCACTAGAGAGCTCCACTCACTCCACAGTCCCGTCTTCCCCTTTGCCCTAACTTTGGCCTCATACTGGCAGCCAGGCACCTGATCTTCAGCCTCCACACTCAGCTGGGTGTCCTGAACCTTCACTGCCTGCACAGAGAGAAACAGACAAAGACTATGGCTGAGTCCCAAAAGGGCCTCAGAAGGCTCTGGTCTAAAGTTGTGTACTATAAAGGCAATAGGGTTCCATTTGGCACGCACATTATGTGTGCATCTCAATTTACTAAAGTAGCCCTCCATTGGGCACATACATCAATTCAACGTCTATTCCACGTTGGTTCAACATAATTCCATTGAAATAACGTGGACGCAGCATTGATTAAACCAGTGTGTGCCCAGTGGGTTCCTTTCCTTGTCTCATTCCCTACATCTGCACTAGAAGCACCTGGTCTGGACAGGTGAAAGTAGACTTCCTGAAAGAATCTTTAAATTGCTTTCACCTATCCTGTGGTATCAAATCAGTGCAGATGAAAGGGTGGAAACCACTTCAGACTATTGAGACAGAGCCCTGATCTTTATCTGACTCCCGCCGGCGGTACTGTTTTCTGTACTTCCGCCGTGTGAAATCCTCTCAGTCTCAGATAGTGGCACGGTAATCTTTGGTGAGGATTGTGACGTGCAAGATGAACGAAGCAGGAACATGAACGTCACCAGGACATAGCTTTCGGTACTTTAGCCCCGAATCTTTTGCGCTACTGCAATGGTGAATTTTTTTTTTGTAGTCAACTGAATATAAAAAATATAAACACAACATGCAACAATTTTACTGAGTTACAGTTCATATAAGGAAATCAATCAATTATAATACATTCATTAGGCCCTAATCTATAGATTTCACATGACTGGGCAGGGGCGCAGCCATGGGTGGGCCTGGCTCCCCAGTGGGTGGGCCTATGCCCTCCCAGGCCCACCCATGGCTGCGCCCCTGCCCAGTCATGTGAAATCTATCAGTGAGACTTTTTGTCCAGCCTCTTGTCCAGCCAATCAGAAAGACTTTTTCCCCACAAAAGGGCTTTATTACAGACACAAATACTCCTCAGTTTCATCAGCTGTCTGGGTGGCTGGTCTCAGACAATCCCGCAGGTGAAGAAGCCGGTTGTGGAGGTCCTGGGCTGGCATGGTTACACGTGGTCTGCGGTTGTGAGACCGGTTGGACGTACTGTGAAATTCTCTAAAATGATGTTGGAGGCGGCTTATGGTAGAAAAATTAACATTACATTTTTCTGGCTGTGTTTAACTCGATCTTCTCTAAAATTGGATTAGTTCAGCCAGTTAACCACACTTACTTACAACATTCAAGAAGATCAAAATCCATATTCCCATGAAACTGATTGGGATCAAATGGTTGGCATGCATGCAGCATGGACCTTTAACTTCTTATGGCTGCAGGGGCAGTATTGAGTAGCTTGGATAAAGGTGCCCAGAGTAAACGGCCTGCTCCTCAGTCCCAGTTACTAATATATGCATACTATTAGTATTGGATAGAAAACACTCTGAGGTTTCAGAGTGGCAGAGTGGCAACTCATATGGCAGTCAAAAACCTGAGAAAAAATCCAAACAGGAAGTGAGAATTCTGAGAGTGGTCGATGTTAAAGTCATCGCCTATTCAATTCCCTGTAATATATGGATCTGTTTGCACTTCCTACACCTTCCACTAGATGTCAACAGTCAGTAGAACGTGGAATGAAGCTTATGCTGTGTTGTGGGACCGGATGGGAGGTGTTTGAGTCAGTGGTCTGGCAGAGTGCCTTTTCTTGGTCTCGCACTTTCCTCATGATATCACCATGCGTTCCAATACTTATAGAGACTAAAAAGAATGCTCCGGTAGGAACGTTATTGGATATACAGTGGGGTAAAAAAGTATTTAGTCAGCCACCAATTGTGCAAGTTCTCCCACTTAAAAAGATGAGAGAGGCCTGTAATTTTCATCATATGTACACTTCCAACTATGACAGACAAAATGAGAAAAAAAATCCAGAAAATCACATTGTAGGATTTTTTATGAATTTATTTGCAAAATATGGTGGAAAATAAGTATTAAATAAGTATTTAAATAAGTATTAAATACTTTTTTGCCCCACTGTATATGATAACAACATCCTTAAGATTGATTCTCTACTAAGTTTGACCAGTTTATTCGACTTGTAATATAACTTCTTGAAGTTTTCGTGCGACGTTTGCCTGCATCTGCGCGAGCGTTTGGACACGTGTACTACACATGCTAGCAAAATTAGCTAATTGGACATAAGTAATGGACATTATCGAACAAAACAACGATTTATTGTGGAACTAGGATTCCTGGCACTGCATTCTGATGAAGATAATCAAAGGTAAAGGAATATTTATGATGTAATTTCGTATTTCTGTTGACTCCTCCATGGCGGCTAATTTGGCTATTGTTCTGAGCGCCGTCTCAGATTATTGCATGGTTTGTTTTTTCCGTAAAGTTTTTTTGAAATCTGACACAGCGGTTGCATTAAGGAGAGGTATATCTATAATTCCATGTGTATAACTTGTATTATCATCTACATTTATGATGAGTATTTCTGTTGAAACGATGTGGCTATGCAAAATCACTTGATGTTTTTGGAACTAGTGAATGTAACGCGCCAATGTAAACTCAGATCTTTTGTTATAAATATGAACTTTATCAAACAAAACATGCATGTATTGTGTAACATGAAGTCCTATGAGTGTCATCTGATGAAGATATTCAAAGGTTAGTGATTAATTTGATCTCTATTTCTGCTTTTTGTGAAAGCTATCTTTCGCTGGAAAAATGGCTGTGCTTATTGTGGTTTGGTGTTGACCTAACATAATCGTTTGTAGTGCTTTCGCTGAAAAGCATATTTGAAATCGGACACTTTGGTGGGATTAACAACAAGATTACCTTTAAAATTATATAAAACACATGTATGTCTGAGGAATGTTAATTATGAGATTTCTGTTTGAATTTGGCGCCCTGCACTTTCACTGGCTGTTGTCATATCATCCCGGTAACGGGATTGCAGCCATAAGAAGTTTTAACCTGTAAAACGCGAAGAATTATACATTTACGATTGACAGTGATGATGGCCTAATTTATAAAAAGGTAGGTCTAATTTGGTGTTTTAGAATTTTCTGAATTAAAGGTTTCATGTCGGTCGGTACCAACTTTCATTCATAAATGGCTTAATAATAATTTATAAAATGGTGCTCCGGGAGGCTACCTAAAAAAATAGCACTGGTTATAATAAATGTAAAGCAATTGCCATGTGTGGTCAACTGATCCCTCCAGCTGTCACGTTCTGACCTTAGTTCCTTTTTTATGTCTTTATTTTAGTTTGGTCAGGGCGTGAGTTGGGGTGGGCATTCTATGTTTTGTTCTGTATGTTATATTTCTATGTGTTTGGCCTAGTATGCTTCTCAATCAGAGGCAGATGTCAGTCGTTGTCTCTGATTAGGAGCCATATTTAGGTAGCCTGTTTTCTATTGTACTGTTTCGGTTTTCATTTATTCTCTTGTTCTTTTGTATTCATTCTCGGTTAAATGATATTATGGATATGTACCACGCTGCATTTTGGTCCTCCTCTCCTTCCACCAACGAAAGCCGTTACACCAGCACCGGTTTGATTGGGACAGGTTCATTGTGCTGCTTTGAGACAAGCATGGGAACTCATCTTGATAAATCAATCAATGTAAGATTTTTGTTTTCACTGAATCTTTGTTTGGATATTAGGTTACAATTACGCTGGGTAATGTTAGCTAAGTTGAGGTGAGTGTTCATGGTTATTAGTCTAGCATTTAAAAGCAATGCAGATGTTCTCAACACACATATATTAGGCCTATAGCCTACCTGTTGAGCTACGCTGCTATTTTCCTGAACTTTCCAATACTTTTCTGATGCATTTCAGTCACTTAGCCTACTGATGTGAATATACCTTGTACACTTTTCCCATAGGAATTCAAGGCTATTCAAGTCATTTGACATATTTTTGGTTATTGTTTAAAAAGGTCATACAGTAAGGCCTACATTGTTTTAATAACAATATAGCTGAAACCACTATTGGCTTCATTGACTTACTGAATTTATGCTATTGTAATTTTAGGCTAGGCTACTAGCTGATAGATTATTTTAAATATTATTCTAACAGTAGGCCCCCCAATAACAATTGCGGAAGAATTCTGTTTAAATACGTGAGTGGCACTGGAAAGTTGGTGGACTATAATTTCCTACTCATATTGTAGGCCTAAGATCTGTGTATCCACTCTTTTCATTGGCCTATGTTATTTGTTGCATTTAAGACATGGGTTGTTTGACATTTACATATTGAGATCACTAAAACAGAGTAGCTTGACATTTTGATCATTTGTGTGGTATAAAAAAATATTATTGTAACGTCTCCAGTCATGTAAAATGATAGAATTATCATTGGAATTACAGGAAATGATTTCAGAAAATTCATTTTTTCTCTCACCCACAAACCCCTCAGTCCCCCAAATGTTATGAAACTCTGGTGAAACCCGGGCAGGAAGCAGAGGGGTAGTAATGAAGGACTCTAAAGAAGTGATTAACGATTTAGTCACCGAGCAAAACTACCCTGTGCTTGTTTTGCGTGGAATATCTCATGCCATGATGAATAACCATGAGAGTTAGCATGTCTTTTTACAAGAGGGTCGGAAAACATAAGCAATATGTTAACTAACAGTCCTCCTACACTCTTACAAAAAAAGGTGATATCCAGAACCTAAAAGGGTTCTTCAGCTGTCCCCATAGGAGAACCATTTTTGGTTCCAGGTAGAACCCTATTGGGTTCCATGTAAAACCCTTTCCCTGGAGGGACTGTTAATAAATCTAACTGGAACCCAAAAGGGTTATTCTATGGTGACAGCCAAAGAAGCCTTTTGGAACCCATTTTTCTAAGAGTTTGTATTTATGAAGATTCAGAAGCACAACTCTTAGATGAACAGGAGTCTTTGAGAGCACATTGTATGTTAACCTGGTCCCAGATTTGTTTGTGCTCTTGCCTGCTATCCTTGACACTGAGTGATAGGGAGTTGGCAATATATAGCAAAAACAAGATATGGCACTCAAGCTAATTGTTTGTTACTCCAGTACATACTGTCCAGTCATCCTGGTTAGACCTCCTGTAGTTGACCTGATAGTTGAGAGTGGGGGTCAGGAGGGACGTTGGGGGGTAGGGGCTTTCCCAGCTGAGCAAACGGCCCCCTCTCTCTACAGGCTGCTGTGATAAGTGGACTGGTGGACGCACCCTCACTGTAATACACAGAAGCACACACTGTCAAAAACAAATCAACACATAAATGAATAGTCAAATACAGATACAGGACTATATATTTCGTAATCTGCTAGCTAACTTGTAACTAAAAATTAAACATGTAGATGTAAAATGATTGAGAACCAATGATTTATGACAGGGGTCCTGTAATGTTTAAACTCACGATTCTTAGACAGAAGCAGGGCAGGGGGACAGGAGGTCTTGAAGAAGAAGACATGGTTGGTATTGATGCCAAAGTCACGAGTGTTGTAATGACACTGGGCGGTGAGCTTGCTGTTGTTGGCATTCGATGCTGGCTGACCATAGGGTTTACACAGGGACTCACTGGAGGGACAGAGGGGAGAGAAAGTGAGAGAAAGAGAGAGAGAGACATGAGTTAATTGAGTACATTGTTTCTCGGTGTCCACATTTTCCTTCTCCCCTCTCTCCCTCCCTCTTTCTGTCCTCTCATCACCTCTATCCTTACCGGTTCTCAGTGTCGTCCCAGTAGTATAGGGCTAACAGGGCTTGTGAGGACGCGTGTCGACTCTCTTCCCAGCTACAGCGGACGTAGGAGCTGTAGTCATTGTAGCACCGCAGGGACTCAAGCACAGGGGACACTATGGAGAGAGGGAGTGGAATATATATATATATACAATAGAATTAGACCGCATTGTGCTGTATGATGTAGTGTAGTTCTCTCTATAGGGCATACAAATACATTTCCAAGTGGGTGGCAGTGTTGTGATATTGTCTCAATATTAATAAGACTTTCTATAATGTCCACAATTAAACATTTAACCATATGTCCATATTATACATTTTGTTGTCATCGATATCTGCTAAAAAGATTCTTAGACTTAGACCCTACCATGATATTGTTTGTTCTCCTGGATTGTGCAGCGTTCTTTTCCATTATAGCAGAGGACCAGGGGAGGGAGAAGTGATCCACAAGACATCCAGAAGATAAGCATGTTTCCTGGGGAGCGCAGGAGGACAGGTCCCCCGGAGCAGAAGAACATGGGTAAGGGTCAGCAGGTGGGTCTCAGTAATTAACCTTCCAGATCTAGACCATCCTGGGCCCGCATTATGTGGACTGGCTGCTATATCTGTCAGGGTTCAGAGAAAAATGGCTCAGATACAGAAAGTCTCTCTCTCTCTCACGCGCACGCAAATATCATAATTCTCGGAAAAAATTACACCATTCTCACTCACTTCCCTTACAGTATATTCTTCACTAAGTGACTCTGATGTTCCTCACACCATCCACTGTGACCACACATCCGTTCTTCTAACCCTTGTTGGCTTTCTCGTGTCTGTATGTTCCAAATGCCCCTCTATTCCCTATATATAGTGCACATTACCCTATGGGACCTGGTCAAAAGTAATGCACTTTATAGGGATTATGGTGGTATTTTGGACGTCTCTTATGACAGTGGTACTGTCTACATTGTAATGTAATTTCATCCGACACAGACACTTTGGAAGAGAAGAATGAAAACAAAGTGACAGACAGTTGTGACTGTAGTGGCGTTGAGAAATCCCCCTCAGATACAGTGTGTGTGTGTCTCTGTGTCTGTGCGTGCATTTAACGATAAGCATTCTAAGAATATATTGTGGGATAGAGGTTAAAATACAAAAAGATGGTAAGAATCCCAAAAAATGATCACTTATATGTAAGCTTATTTATACAACTTAAGTTATTCTCACCTAGTCTCCTCTTAAGTGTTCAGTGAATTCTGTAGTCCTATTTCCAAGAAGTTATGGTGTGCGAGGAAATGTCAAGACTCAAGACAGATCTGTTCTGTCTGTCGCCTCAACTTGATCTGCTTCCTCTTTTCATGCGGCTGTTTACCATGTAGTCATAAATGACACTTAATCAGCATTCAGCTCCATCGCAGTGTGATCAGTATGCTCCCAGTGAGCACGACACATTGAAAAAAACACTTTTCAACCAGAAATACATCTGTTCAACCAAAAAGGCTTCTTTTCAACATCTTTTCAACCAAAAAGGTGTCTTTTCAAAAGGTTCAACATCTTTTCACGTCTTGTGCTATAGTATGGAAATGAAATGCTGCCATGAGGGTAGTATAAGTAGCATAGTATGCATGAATTATGAATATCACTTTCACACAATTTATTTAAAACGAACTTATTCCTTTTCTGTCATCTTATAATTGTCTTGCTGTTACACAAGGGTGAGACTCTAGCCCAGGTATTTTATGAGTGATGGGGATTTCCAATGAGGTGCTACTAAACAGTGTGAAAATGTATCGATGAAGTCTCTTAGTTGGTTGAGGGAGTGTCATGTCACTACAGCAATTATCTGCATCACAAATGGCACTCTATTCCCTATATAGTACACTACTTTTGACCAGAACCCTATGATCCCTGGTCAAAAGTAGTGCACTAAATAGGGAATATGGTGCCATTTGGGATGTAAACAATTGATGTCATTTAGGTCCCTTTGGCATGCCAGGACTGCACTTCAGTAGCAGAGCAAATCCACAGTATAATACACCAGTCCTTAGCTAACCCACAGACAGACAGGGAAATGCTTGAGTCTGGATTCTGTGTCCAAAATGGCACCCTATTCCCTACATATTGCACTACTTATGAACAGAGGCCTATTTGGGGCGGAGACTGGAAGCTGTGCTGGGCTGCTAGAGTAGCTTATCCTGCTGCTCACTGTGGTGTGAAGGGAGAGGCACAATATCTGTCGAAGAACTCCTGTCTAGTACCTAGCAGGGTGATGATTTGACTCTTAAGTGTATGATACTCACATAGACCACTGATGAGGTTTTTAAGCGCACTCAAAACGCCAAAACCTACAATCGAACAACATTACTGTGACACAACACAGAAAAAATATGATTTTGTGGTAAGAAAGACATTTTTTGGACCAAATTTACATTGGCGATGGCATCACCTGCCTTGTCGTTAGATTCACAAAATGTATATCAGGTTTATAACCAGTGTGTGTAGATATATTTGATGTAAGTTAGCAATGCTAAAATTTGAACGTAGCTAAAATTGAAGATAGCTAATGGCTGCAAGGGTCAGGGTTAGTTGGAACAAACCTAAGGAGGTCTGGGTGCTGGGGATGCAAATTATGGGCCCACCAAGCCTGTATCCCAGGACTACCATACCACTGTCACAACTGACTGTGACTCTGAGTGAATATGTCCAACATACACACACACACACACACACACACACACACACACACACACACACACACACACACACGGAAAAAACATGTGGTTTTGGAAAACGTCACGTGACATTTCACATGTGAATTTATGTTTTTTTTTTTTAACACTTCACATGTGAAAACGTGTTTTTGGACAACAAAAACAGTGTCTATGATACACACACAGTGCTTTTAACATAGTGTTTTCATCTTACATATTTGACACACATGACTACATTGTGTATGTTATGTCATCATCTGGGATTTGAACTCACAACTGCTTGGTTCACGGCATTATGATATTTCTGCTACGCCACCACACCTGTATTGCTACACTTTGGACTTATATACTCAAGAAAAACTATGCTACTGTATTTATCGTAGTGATTCAGGGGTAAAATTAAAACAGAATAATATGGCCCAACAACATTAATGAAAATGAAATCAATGACGAGAGAATAGTCAGATTAACTGATAACTATTTTTCTAAATCCATACTGTAGATCAGTGGTCACCAACGTTTTCTGAGTCGAGACCACTTTTTTACATTAACCTCACACAGTTTTGTAAGAATGAGGTTTGGGCAGTAGGCCTAATACATTATCGCAGCATATTGGCTACATGATTGGCCTGCCAATATTGTTAACCAGACCATATTATATTTAAAAACTCTAGCTTTGATAACAAAATAGATCAGTTGGTTTAGCACTTGTGAGGCACTGTGGAGCATGAATTGAAAACATTTGCTTTTTTATTTTACTGGACTGATGGTACCTGCATCTGATGGTCAACGAGATCAAAGTACGACGTCAGTGATCTTCAGGTCGAAAAGTCGGAGCTCTATCTAAAAAGATGCCCTAGTTTCCGACTTGGAATTCCGAGTTGGATGACCGTTTAAAACGATTTTTCCCAACTGCCTCTCACGGTCCCTGCTCTCTCCTTCCTTTCCTCCGGTGAGACTGACCAGAGAGAGGGGACACCGTCTTCCACCTGATGGCGAAACTCGAGTCGCACCGCATCTGCCTCATGCACAACTTCATATTGTTCCTATGACCAGAGAAAGTTAAATATTCCTTAATATTAAAATCGACACGAACTGCTAATAATAATAATAATAATAATAAAACGCAGGGCTATCGATACTTGGCTACTCATTCATTGCAGCTGCATCCAGAGCGGAAGTACGGAGAAGCGCGTTTTGTAATATTGTTGAATAAAAACAGTTACAGTGCTGAATATAAACTTAAACATGAACTCACTCATAAAAACAGCAGTTATTTGCTGTATTCGTTGACCGTCTCTCTGTGGTCATGAATTGAAAAGTTATTAAATCTTACGTAGGCTAGTAGCCTATAAAGGTTGGCTGTGGCCAGGGTCATGGAAGCTCTGTAGCCACGGTGATTTGAGCTATCCGATTGGGCAGCACACTAGGTGGACTCGATTTAGTCACAGATTTGCCGGTCCGCCGGGTAGGGGGAGTTTGTCTCATGGGAACACTTTGCTACCCGGCGCGCAGGACTTTTGAATAAAATGCATCTACTGGCAACAGCTCAACACAATTTTAAAAAAGGAGCGGAAGCCTTTATCGTTCGTTGGCTTTCCACAAAAATATTTGGTGATCGACTAGGAATGCCTTGAAGATCGACCGTACTAGATGGTAATAGGCGCTCGCGTTGCCAGTACTGAACGGTAGGAAATTGACAGTGAAATAAAACGAAACCCAGGGCCATAATTTCGCAATTTCAATTATGGCACTGGGTGTCATATTCCATATTCTAGTCTGGCCTGTGATGAAGTCAGGTTCTGCGTCACAAATGGGACCTTATTCCCTACATTATGCACTACTTTCACCCAGAAAAGTAGTGCACTCTAAGTAGTAGGTTTCCATTTGGGATGCAAAGGCCTTATTATGTTGTTTTTACTTCACTTCCATAACAACCACAAATAAACCATCCCTTTGCCATCTGTCCCGGGCTGTAAGCTCTCTGAACATCTATTGTTTTGTTCAAATAAAGTTATTCTATTATATTTCCTTAGGGCCCCTCACCCCTATCCCTCGTGAGCAGCAGTCATACAGTGCCCTTCTAATGACAAACCTGGCATGTCTGTATCAAAGTCACACATACAATTAACCCCTGAGTCCCTGAGCTCGGATCAGATTCTCTCAGCAACACTGTGCACTTCACTCCCACCAGACTCCACCTGGTCACGTACTCAGAAACACTCCTCTTGTCAGCCAGGTGTGTTTGTTGTTTTGCATTTGAGAAAACGCCATTTGAGAGAACACCTGACTTTTCACAAAAGCATCACTTTCTGTGGACTATGACCTTGTTGTTTAGGTTAAAACAATCTGACATACTCTTAATCTCTACTCAGTCCAGTCAGAAGAGGATGGGCTACACATCTGACCCGGGTCTCCTTTCTATGTTTCTTCCCTCGGCTGAGTTTGTTTTTCTGGCCACTGTGCTCTCGCTTCTGCTTTTCTTGGTCTTTGGGGTCTAGGCCGGGTTACTGTAAAGCACTGTGACAACTGCTGATGTCAAAAGGGCTTTGTCAAATAAATGTTATTGATTGGTTGATTAAGGTCAAAGAGTGTGAATGGGATGCAACAGTATACTGCAGTTTGTTTGTGTTCAACTCCCTTTTACCTTCACCATCCGTCTGCAAATGAAATGCTTTAACATTTTGTAATTTATACGCCGGGAGGACCAAACATGAGACGCATATTGAAGATGCGAGAAAACAATAACACCTAAGGACTGATAACAACAACTGAGGGCTAAATAAAGTGATGAAGTCCAGGTGTGCCTAATGATGGGGCGCAGGTGTGTGTAATGACGGTTGCCAGGTGTGCGTAATGATGGGTTGCCAGGACTGGTGGTTAGTAAACCTGCAACATCGAGTACCGTAGCAGGAGTAGACATGACACAGTGTAACTATCTGTCATTTTGAGACCGGCAGAACTAAGGAGGATCAAGGTGTTAGCCAGATAACTAGCTTAAATATTCATATTTTTTCTTTCTTTTTTTAAAGATAAGCTTGACATGGGCATGGTCTTTATTGGCTCAACAACCAAAAACACATATCTAAGTTTATCTTTCTTAATTAACTAGAAAATCAATAGTTATTTCTGAGTATTATTCAAGTTAGCTGGCTAGATTCTGCTTTGTAGTATACCCCTCTGAAATGTTTTAATGTGTTGTTGTGTCTCTCTTTCTTTAACTTCCTGTAAGCAAGTGTCAAACCAAGCAGTTCCTCTTTCTTTCTCTGAAAAATGTGCTCTTAGAATTGTTTTGTGGGTATTTGATGGAGATGACATTCTATCATCAAATATTAGTTGTTGGTTGCACTTTCGCACTTTCACACGTTATAGTGTTGAGAGAAATGTATACATACAGTAACTAATGAGGAAGTCCTTACTGTTCTCAACACAAGTTCACAAATGCCCTTCCCATCCTAGATTATAATAGTGATATTGTTAGGTTTTTGAAAGGTGTTATGTGTAGTGTTGAAATTCGCACTACTTCTATATCACCATTATGCAGAGTGCGAATTACACCATTACACTCTGTATTGAAACATTTTTATGAGCCTAATAATAAAAAATGCATGACCTTTTAATATGGCATGAACACAACCAGTCATGATATTTTCATCTGATTGTCAAACGAATCACTTCAAAAAGTAGGCATGTTCGTCCACTCCAAAATAATTCCAGCATCCAAACTGCTTGTATACCTGTGCCATTTGATGAACTGAAATAGACATCAATCAATCAATTCAATCAATCAATTTTATTTTATATAGCCCTTCGTACATCAGCTAATATCTCGAAGTGCTGTACAGACACCCAGCCTAAAACCCCAAACAGCTAGTAATGCAGGTGTAGAAGCACGGTGGCTAGGAAAAACTCCCTAGAAAGGCAAAAACCTAGGAAGAAACCTAGAGAGGAACCAGGCTATGAGGGGTGGCCAGTCCTCTTCTGGCTGTGCCGGGTGGAGATTATAACAGAACTATGCCAAGATGTTCAAAAATGTTCATAAGTGACAAGCATGGTCAAATAATAATCATGAATAATTTTCAGTTGGCTTTTCATAGCCGATCATCAAGAGTTGAAAAACAACAGGTCTGGGACAGGTGGCGGTTCCATAACCGCAGGCAGAACAGCTGAAACTGGAATAGCAGCAAGGCCAGGCGGACTGGGGACAGCAAGGAGTCACCACGGGCGGCAGTCCCGACGCATGGTCCTAGGGCCCAGGTCCTCCGAGAGAAAGAAAGAGAGAAGGAGAAAATTAGAGAGAGCCAAGATTTTCAAAATTTCCATAAATGACAAGCATGGTCAAATAATAATCAGGAATAAATCTCAGTTGGCTTTTCATAGCCGATCATTAAGAGTTGAAAACAGCAGGTCTGGGACAGGTAGGGGTTCCATGACCGCAGGCAGAACAGTTGAAACTGGAATAGCAGCAAGGCCAGGCGGACTGGGGACAGCAAGGAGTCACCACGGCCGGTAGTCCTGACGTATGGTCCTAGGGCTCAGGTCCTCCGAGAGAAAGAAAGAGAGAAGGAGAAAATTAGAGAGAGCCAAGATTTTCAAAATGTTCATAAATGACAAGCATGGTCAAATAATAATCAGGAATAAATCTCAGTTGGCTTTTCATAGCCGATCATTAAGAGTTGAAAACAGCAGGTCTGGGACAGGTAGGGGTTCCATGACCGCAGGCAGAACAGTTGAAACTGGAATAGCAGCAAGGCCAGGCGGACTGGGGACAGCAAGGAGTCACCACGGCCGGTAGTCCCGACGTATGGTCCTAGGGCTCAGGTCCTCCGAGAGAAAGAAAGAGAGAAGGAGAAAATTAGAGAGCCAAGATTTTCAAAATGTTCATAAATGACAAGCATGGTCAAATAATAATCAGGAATAAATCTCAGTTGGCTTTTCATAGCCGATCATTAAGAGTTGAAAACAGCAGGTCTGGGACAGGTAGGGGTTCCGTAACCACAGGCAGAACAGTTGAAACTGGAATAGCAGCAAGGCCAGGCGGACTGGGGACAGCAAGGTGTCATCATGCCCGGTAGTCCTGACGTATGGTCCTAGGGCTCAGGTTCTCAGAGAGAAAGAGAGAACGAGAGAATTAGAGAGAGCATACTTAAATTCACACAGGACACTGGATAAGACAGGAGAAGTACTCCAGGTAACCAACTGACCCTAGCCCCCCGACACAAACTACTGCAGCATAAATACTGGAGGCTGAGACAGGAGCGGTCAGGAGACACTGTGGCCTCATCTGAAGAAACCCCCGGACAGGGCCAAATAGGAAGGATATAACCCCACCCACTTTGCCAAAGCACAGCCCCCGCACCACTAGAGGGAAATCCTCAACCACCAACTTACAATCCTGAGACAAGGCCGAGTATAGCTCACAAAGGTCTCCACCACAGCACAAACCAAGGGGGGGCGCCAACCCAGACAGGAAGATCACGTCAGTAACTCAACCCACTCAAGTGACGCACCCCTCCTAGGGACGGCATGAAAGAGCACCAGCAAGCCAGTGACTCAGCCCCTGTAACAGGGTTAGAGGCAGAGAATCCCAGTGGAGAGAGACATCTGTTACAAAACACCAAAAAGTGTGCCTAAGGACATCTGCAGATTGCCATTGATTAGGCCTACATTAATTAGTTCTATATTGATTAGGCCTAAATTAATACGTTCTATATTGATTAGGCCTACATTAATTAGTTCTATATTGATTAGTCCTACATTAATTGATGCTCTTACTGAAAAATTGACCTTTTTTTGTAGCCTGAAAAGTCGGGACACCTGAAATGGGGCTGAAACTGTCCCGGGAAATACAGGATGGTCAACTTACTAGACTAGGCTACAATGTATATTACCATGAACTTCAAAAAGGCCTGCCAGTGACCTATTGTTAAAAAAAATATGTGCGTAAACTCTGATTGCCGGATGATGAACTAATACTGCTTATACCTTCAACGCATAAAAAAAAGGTGGTTAACAGTGTTTGCTTGTGTTTACCTTGCACTAGGCCTACGCTACTGCCACATGAACACACCCAGAATAGGTATCCTACATTCAATATATAGTAATACGAGTTGAATCAAAACATGTTACACCCTAGTTCATGCGTTAATGCTTGGAGTCTTCACAAATCGTGAAACATACCTTTCTTTCCTTACATTAATGACAGTGCTATTTGTCATTATTACGCATTTAACAATTGAATTAGAACACTGAACTTAAACCCTGTTACGAATCAAAGATCTTGGAGATCAGCGAAAATGCACTGTAGGTCTAAGTGTAACTATGCCTACGTAACGTTTCATTACGTTTCACTGTGAAAACAGTTTTCATGGGAACACAAATCTAAAATAATGTAGGCCTATGCCGTTGCAAAATGTAATGCTTCTAACCTGAAAAGTAAACTATAGGACTACTGTCATTAACGTATGTTGGATGGATTGGATGCGCATTGGTGTCTAGCTGTAGGCTGGTTGTCTAGTGATATTGTCGACCATCATCAGCTGATCCAGGAAAAAGAAAACAAATATAAATGTTTTATTTAACTTTTATTTAACTAGGCAAGTCAGTTAAGAACGCATTCTTATTTACAATGACGGCCTACACCGGCTAAACCCGGACGACGTTGGGCCAATTGTGCGCCGCCCTATGGGACTCCCAATCATACAGCCTGGATATTGATGGAATAAAGAACACCAGTACCCGCGAGCACCTGAAAAACAAAGCAATGAGCGCTCTAAATAGTTGACTGACAAAAGAAAACAACGATTCAATATTTTTTTTTATCATGGAAGCATGGCAAACAAATGGCGAAAATGAAGACGCGCAAAGGAGCTCAGCTGAGTCCGAAATTCTACACTACTGGATGACAACTCTGCCACATATAAATAAATGGTTTAAACCATTACAGAGAGGTGCGGGTGTTTGGTTCATTGAAATATTTTTGCATTTTGAGGAGCTAACGTCTCATTCAGGGAAGCTGAGCCGACCCCTGGCTCCCTCGTAATGCCCTTATGCTAATAAACCTCTCAAAATGCCCGTAGGCAAACGCAATTCATATTAACCTCACCACTCCCATCTAGTGACCACAAAATGTTACTCTCATTTCACTTGATCAGAAAAGGAAATTTGATTTTCAATGTCATGTTTATTTTTAGAAAACCATTCCATAGTGAGTTCACAATCATATGGACTGTTTTCCTAATAGGCACTCTTCTCAGAAATAGATTTTCAGGAGAAGCCTTTATTTTCAGGAGATACTTATACATCTCATAAAATGGCTTTTATCCAGGGCTTCTTCTTTTTGTTACTGATAGACATTTCATCATTTCTACGCTACTAGGTCACAGTAATGACTTGCACGAACACATCAACTCAAATTGCTTCTTTTGTAATGACCACCCAGAAACAGTGTTGCATCTTTTTTGGCATTGTATTCATGTAAGAAAACTGTGGCAAGACATCAGTAGATGTATAATTGAACACATTTATGAAGATCTTACACTATTGTGGAGAGATGTACTGCTTGGATTCTTTACGTACGATAGAAATAAGCTGAAACGTTTTTATGTAATTAATTTAATTATTCTTTTGGACAAAGACAAATGTAAATTTACAAACAAAAAAAACACATTTTCTTACCCTACAAACATGTATTGAACTGTATTTTAAGACAATTAAATTACTAACAGAAAAGCTGTTAGAATTATGAAATTAAAACTTATTCAGGGCAGGGGGCTGTGACAATACAGAGGCGGATGCAAGATGCAAACAACGATGGTTTAATGAATACAGTTTACAGCAGCAACAGGACAGACAGACTGTACTCAGACGGAATCCGACCCAGGGACTAGGGCGCATCTTCCGATGATAGCGTGCTGAGAAATCCAGGGGAGTGTGTCCGGATGGGTAGGAAGGAGCACAGAAGATAATCCACACAAGGGCGGCGAGAGAATGAGCACGGACACACGACACAACCTCAGGGAAGTAACAACGATCTGACAACAAGAAACACTGGTTACAGAACATATAAAGGGAAGATAAGTGATTCCAGCTGGCGCAGACAATCAGGCCGAGATTGGGAACCACGCCCACACAAACACGGGAGAGAGAGAGAGAGAGAGAGAGAGAGAGAGAGAGAAAAAGAGAAAGAGAAAGAGAGAGGGAGGCAGTGGATTCATGAACCGTGACAATACCCCCCCCCCTAGGAACGCCTCTTGGCGTTCCCAGGCGAATTTACCTGTCGATTGAAATCATCGATAAGGGAGTGATCCAGAATGTCCCTAGCAGGTACCCAACTTCTCTCCTCCGGACCGTAACCCTCCCAGTCCACCAGGTACTGGAATCCGCGTCCCCTCCTTCTAGAGTCCAAAATACGATTGACAGAAAAGGTGGGTTCCCCATCAACAAGTCGTGGCGGCGGGGGAACCGGGACCGGCGGGTTAATGCGTGCCTGAAACACAGGTTTTATTTTAGACACATGAAAGGTAGGATGAATTCTCCTATACGCCGGAGGAAGCTTGAGCCGGACCGCCACCGGACTAATGATCCTGGTGACTTTGAACGGGCCGATAAATTTGGGGGCAAGCTTGTTCGAAACGGATCGGAGTGGAATGTTCTTAGTAGAAAGCCACACTCTTTGGCCAACGACGTATACCGGAGGCTTCGACCGGCGGCGATCGGCCTTAGCCTTGGTGCGCGCCCCCACCCGGAGAAGAGTCTCACGGGCTCTGCTCCATGCGTGACGGCACCTCTGGATGAAAGCGTGAGCGGAGGGAACAGTGACCTCGGACTCCGTACTGGGAAAGATAGGTGGCTGGTAACCTAAACTACACTCAAACGGAGAGAGACCCGTGGCTGCCACTGGCAACGAATTGTGAGCGTACTCAACCATAGAGAGTTGTTGACTCCAGGAAGAGGGATTCTTAGAAACCAAACATCGCAACACTCTCTCCAAATCTTGGTTGGCCCTCTCCGTTTGACCGTTGCTCTGGGGATGAAACCCTGAAGACAGACTGACACTCGCTCCCAGTAACCTACAAAACTCTTGCCAAAACTTGGACACAAATTGGGGCCCCCTGTCAGAAACTACGTCCATCGGCAGGCCATGTAAGCGAAAGACGTGATCCACGACAGTTACCGCTGTCTCCTTGGCAGATGGTAATTTAGGCAAGGGAATAAAATGAGCCGCCTTCGAGAACCGGTCCACCACGGTCAAAACAACCGTCTTGCCCTGGGAGGGCGGGAGGGCGGTAACAAAATCTAGCGCGATGTGGGACCAGGGTCTCGAAGGGACCGACAGCGGTTGGAGTAACCCATCTGGGGGTCGATTAGAAGTCTTCCCAGTGGCACAAACCGAGCAAGCCAAGACAAAACTGTGAATGTCACGAGCCATCAGTGGCCACCAAAAGCGTTGCTTAACCAAAAAGCTAGTGCGGCTGACTCCTGGATGACACGCTACGTTGGAGCAATGCCCCCACCGAATAACATCGGACCGACACCCCTCCGGCACAAACAACCGATTAGGCGGGCAACCGGGCGGAGGCTTTACCCCTTCTAAGGCCGTTTTGACCCTCGATTCAACCTCCCATGTGAGTGTGGAGACCACTAGGGTCCCGGGTAGGATGCACTCGGGAGTGGATGGGCGTTCGGAATGGTCAAAAATGCGAGAAAGGGAATCGGGTTTGACATTCTTGGAACCCGGGCGATACGAGAGAGAGAAGTCAAAACGTCCGAAAAAGAGTGCCCACCGCGCCTGCCTGGAGTTGAGTCGCTTGGCGGTTCTGATATATTCCAAATTTTTGTGATCGGTCCAAACTATAAAAGGTACCCCCGAACCCTCTAACCAATGGCGCCACTCCTCCAGTGCTAACTTCACTGCCAACAACTCTCTGTTGCCAATGTCGTAGTTGCGTTCCGCAGGTGATAACCGATGGGAAAGGAACGCGCAAGGGTGCATCTTGTCGTCAGAAGAGGAACGTTGGGAAAGTACCGCACCTACCCCCACCTCTGAAGCGTCCACCTCCACCACGAACTGACGCGAGGGATCGGGAGCTATGAGGATGGGGGCCGAAAACAAAGCGGCTCTTGAGTTTGGCGAATGCAGCCTCGGCTGTATCGGACCACCTGAACGTCACTCTGGGGGAGGTTAAGGCGGTAAGAGAAGCGACTATCTGGCTAAAGTTGCGAACGAAACGCCGGTAGAAATTGGCGAATCCCAGAAACCTCTGTAGGGCCTTACGGGAATCTGGGCTTGGCCAATTCACCACAGCCTTAACCTTGTCAGGATCCATGCGAATACCTTCAGTCGAGACGATGTAACCTATGAATGGAACGGATTGTGCATGAAAAATGCATTTCTCCGCCTTGACAAAAAGTCCATTCTCCAACAACCTCTGAAGCACTCGTCTGACGTGCTGAACGTGTTCCTGGAGAGAAGAAGATAAAATCAGTATGTCATCCAGGTAAACATATATGAACTGATCAATCATATCTCTCAGCACGTCATTGACGAGTGCCTGGAAAACCGCTGGGGAGTTGGATAGCCCAAAAGGCATGACCAAATATTCGAAGTGCCCTCTGGGGGTGTTAAACGCGGTCTTCCATTCGTCCCCCCTCCTTATGCGAACCAAATGATATGCATTACGTAAATCCAACTTAGTGAACACGGATGCTCCCTGTAACCTTTCAAAGGCTGAGGACATCAACGGTAAGGGATAGGTATTCTTCACTGTGATGTTATTCAACCCACGGTAATCAATGCAAGGACGCAGAGATCCGTCCTTCTTCCCCACAAAGAAGGACCCCGCCCCCGCTGGAGAAGAGGAAGGACGAATGAATCCAGATGCCAGAGAATCAGAGATGTATCTCTCCATAGCCTCCCTCTCAGGAACAGAGAGTGAATATAACTTGCCTTTAGGCGGAGACTCACCTGGCAATAATTCTATTGCACAGTCATAGGGACGATGCGGAGGAAGAGAAGCAGCACGGGACTTACTGAACACCTCCTTCAGGTCGAGGTATTCAACGGGCACGTTAGACAAATCCACTGCCTCCTCTAGAAACACAGAATCAGACACCGATGAACAAGCAGACACTAAACAGGACTCAAGACACTTGTTACTCCACATGGATATAGAGTTATGACCCCAGTCAACTCTGGGGTTGTGTTGGGTGAGCCAAGGGTGGCCGAGAACTAATGGTGCAAGGGGTGAGTCCATGAGTAGAAATGATAGTGTCTCAGTGTGATTGCCAGAAGTGATGAGTGTGATAGGTTCAGTGGTGTGAGAAATGTTGGAGAGTTCTTGACCATTGAGAGCGTTGACGGATATCTTGTGCGTGAGTGAGGTGATAGGAATCTGGAGTTTGTGAGCGAGCTTGAAGTCCATGAAATTACCCTCTGCTCCTGAGTCCAGTAAGGCTTGGGTGTCGTGCGTGTGGGTGGCCCATCTTAGTCTTACCGGGAGGAGAGTAGATGATGAGGTCTTCTCTGTGGTGACACCACCCGATAGTAGCCTCATACTTACTACCGGGCCTGATCTTTTACCGGGCAGGAGTGGATAAAGTGGCCCGCTCTACCACAGTAGAGACAGAGTCCTTGGGATCTCCGCCTCTCCCTCTCTTCCCGGGAGAGGCGAGCTCTCCCCAGCTGCATGGGTTCGTGAGCGGAGGCTGAACTGGCCGTGTTCCCGCCGCTGGCATGCCAGCCCTCCGTGTCGTTATACGGTCTGTTAAGGCATGCTCGGCGGCCAATACGACTCAGACGAGCGTCGACCCTCAAGGCTAGTTCCACTAGTCCATTTAAACTCCTGGGAAGGTCCAGAACATAAATCTCCTTCTGGATCCGGTCCTCCAGCCCATGCAGGAACATGTCCCACTGCGCCTCCTCGTTCCACTGACACTCTGCGGCCAGAGTGCGGAATTGGATGGAGTATTCCGATACTGAACGGTCTCCTTGGCGAAGGTCAGCGAATAGTCTGGCCGCCTCCCTACCCGCCACGGCCCGATCGAAGACCCTTCTCATCTCCTCGGAGAGTGTCTGGAAAGAGGTGCAGCATGGGTCCTGGTTCGCCCACACCGCCGTTCCCCAAAGAGCCGCTTTGCCTGATAGCAGTGTGAGTACGAATGCTACCTTAGACTGTTCACGGTTGAAGGTCCGTGGCTGCAACGAGAAATGCATGGAACATCTCGTAAGAAAAGCTCTGCAATAGTCAGGATCACCTGAATAACCCTCTGGTGTCGGTAGCCGTGGCTCTAGCTGGGAATCCGGCTCTGGCGGGGCGGGTTGAACTGCCGGTGTAGGTGGCGCAGCGAGACCCCTCAGATGTTGTAATTGTTGGGTCAGCTGGGATACCTGCGTCGCAAGGGCTTGTACTGCCCGACCTGTGCTGGAGATGTTCTCCTCTTGTTGATCCATTCTCGTGATACTGCGGGAAATGAATTCGGTCAGACTCGTTGAACTCGCTGCATCCATGGTCTGGTCAGATCGTTCTGTGACAATACAGAGGCGGATGCAAGATGCAAACAACGATGGTTTAATGAATACAGTTTACAGCAGCAACAGGACAGACAGACTGTACTCAGACCGAATCCGACCCAGGGCGCATCTTCCGATGATAGCGTGCTGAGAAATCCAGGGGAGTGTGTCCGGATGGGTAGGAAGGAGCACAGAAGATAATCCACACAAGGGCGGCGAGAGAATGAGCACGGACACACGACACAACCTCAGGGAAGTAACAACGATCTGACAACAAGAAACACTGGTTACAGAACATATAAAGGGAAGATAAGTGATTCCAGCTGGCGCAGACAATCAGGCCGAGATTGGGAACCACGCCCACACGAGAGAGAGAGAGAGAGAGAGAGAGAGAGAGAGAGAGAGAGAGAGAGAGAGAGAGAGAGAGAGAGAGAGAGAGAGAGAGAGAGAGAGAGAGAGAGAGAGAGAGAGAGAGAGAGAGAGAGAGAGAGAGAGAGAGAGAGAGAGAGAGAGAGAGAGAGAGAGAGAGAGAGAGAGAGAGAGAGAGAGAGAGAGAGAGAGAGAGAGAGAGAGAGAGAGAGAGAGAGAGAGAGAGAGAGAGAGAGAGAGAGAGAGAGAGAGAGAGAGAGAGAGAGAGAGAGAGAGAGAGAGAGAGAGAGAGAGAGAGAGAGAGAGAGAGAGAGAGAGAGAGAGAGAGAGAGAGACAGTGGATTCATGAACCGTGACAGGGGCAGCATTTTCACTTTTGGATAAATAGCATGCCAAAATTCAACTGCCTGCTACTCATCCCCAGAATATAAGATATGCATATTATTAGTAGATTTGGATAGAAAACACTCTGAAGTTTCTAAAACTGTTGAATTATGTCTGTGAGAATAACAAAACGTATGTAGCAGGCAAAACCCAGAGGACAAACCATTCAGAATTTTTATTTTTTTGAGGTCACTGTCTTTTCAATGAGCTTTCATTGAGACACCAGATTTCTAAGGGACTTGTTTGCAGTTCCTACCGCTTCCACTGGATGTCACCAGTCCTTGGAAATCGGTTGAGGTTATTCCTTTGTGTAATGAAGAAGTAAGGCAATCGTAAATGAGGGGCACATTAAGTAAATCGTTTGAGAGAGGCACGTTACCAAAAATGTTGGGTCAGTTTGTTTTCTTTTTGTATTGAACACAGATCATCCCATCTTCAAATTGATCTATTATTAACGTTTAAAAATACCTAACGTTGTATTACAAAAGTAGTTTGAAATGTTTTGGTAAAGTTTACATGTAACTTTTGTTATATTTTGTAGTGACGTTTCGCAAGTTGGAAGCTGTGTTTTTCTGGATGAAACGCGCCAAATAATTGACATTTTGGATATATATCGACGGAATTAATCGAACAAAAGGACCATTTGTGATGATTATGGGACATATTGGAGTGCCAACAAAAGAATTTCGTCAAAGGTAAGGCATGATTTATATTTTATTTCTGCGTTTTGTGTCGTGCTTGCAGTGTTGAAATATGCTACTCTCTTTGTTTACTGTTGTGCTATCATCAGATAATAGCATCTTATGCTTTCGTTGGCTGGATTCACAACGAGTGTAGCTTTAATTTGGTATCTTACATGTGTGATTTAATGAAAGTTAGATTTTTATATCATTTTATTTGAATATGGCGCGCTGTATTTTCCCTGGCTATTGGCTGCCCCAGAGAGGTTTTAAGGTCCTTGTGTAATGTGATATTGTACCCCCTAGCTCAATTGTCCATTGTATATTATCCATATATACTTGTGTTCCCCCATGTACTTCCTGTATTGATATGTTGTTAATAAAAATAAAAATAATATTTATTTTTTAATGACTTGCACTAACGTGTGATTACCTTAGTGTGTCATGATTCTGTGGGATGCTATTGGCTCTAATATTTCATAGAGGAAGCTGGTGGGAGGAGCTATATGAGGAAGGGCTCCTTGTAATGGCTGGAATGGAATTAATGGAACGGAGTCAAGCATGTGGTTTCCATTAATTCCAGCCATTACAATGAGCCCGTCCTCCTATAGCTCACCCCACCAGCCTCCTCTGATCCCACAGCATGACACACAAAGTAGCATCTGATCCATTCACCCTATTCTATTCCTATATGTTTTATAGCAGGTTATTATTCAGAAGTGGAAACATTTTAAAGGAATTCTTCCTGTATGGATAATGAGATTATATTGTAACTGTATAGGACCATTTAGACCAATAAGATGGAGAGGGATGGATGGGAGAGAGCTGTTAAGTTCGGCCTCCCTTTTATCGATACGTTATTGTGATTATAAGGCACTTGTGGTTTTAATCTAAGTGAATTGCTTTGGGGAGATATGGCAGCGGGCTGGGAGAGGAGATAACTCTCGAAAACTGCCTTTGAATGAGATATATAGAGCGGAGGGGATGCGCATCCACAGTACATGTTGGCTTTGTCTTAAAGCACCCCCATCTATCTCTCTCTCGCTCTCATACCCCCCCCCCCCACACACACACACACAGCTAATGACATGTAGTTGAGGGAGGATGATGCAATCACACTTTCCAATGCTCGGGCAGTGGCTGAATGTAGCTTTCGTAATCTAGCTTTTCATAGACAATTCTGTGCTCTTTTATGTTCTATACTGTTGTAGCGAGCGGCACTGTATCCCAGCTTTCAAGTCAAGTCAAAATCCCTATGCTGGACCCCTGGACCTAAAGCCTCTCCAATCGCTAATGTAGAAGTCCACTCTGACTTCTCAACATCTCAAACACTGCAAATCAACTGGGACCCCTTCACCTATTCACAAAAGAACTTATAGTAGGGGTGCTAATCAAGGATCAGGTCCTCCTGATCAATATAATTTTGATCTAAAACTCTAAGTTGATCCTAGATCACAGCACTCCTGCTCAGAGACACTTTGTGAATTCCAGAACTAACACTGAGCCAAGGTTCAGAACAGCCAGCCAAGTCTAATAGACGAGACATAACGTACTAAATGTAAATCTGGGACACTCAAATGAGTATGATATGTTCCATTTGGTATGGCTGCAAAAAACACAAGGTCAAGCTGGATGGGTAGGCGTATAATGCGAACGTCTAGCAGCCCGAAGGTTACGTGTTTGAATCTCATCGCAGACAACTTTAGCATTTTAGCTAATTAGCAACTACTTACTAGTTTTTATCTACTTTCAACTACGTAGCATGTTAGCTAACCTTTCCCCTAACCCTTAACTCTTTAACCTAACTCCTAACCGTAACTTTAAGCCCTAGCCTAGCTAACGTTAGCCACCGAGCGAATGTTAGCATTAGCCACCTCGCCACCTAGCTAACATTAGCCACAATAAATTGGAATTCATAACATATGATATGTTTAGCAAATTCGGAAACAAATTCTACGTATTGCAATTCGTAACATATTGTATGAGTTGCAATTTAGTAACATATAATAAGAATTGTAATACGTAACATATCATACGAAATGGGGTGTACCAGATTTACATTTACTATGTTATGTCTACCCCCGAGTCCAAGTTGGAACAGCAGGTTGATATGGGGATATTTCTCATTCTGTAATGCACATGGTAAGGATAGAAGTTATCCGCAGGCACTGATCTAGAACCAGCTCAACCTCACACAAAGCCTAACTTGTATAAAATAGCCTCAAAATAGCCTTCTAAATAACCATACGACAGATGACAGAGAAAGAAGGGGAATTTCAATTTAATCTTTCTCTCTATTTATTCATGTTCTTTTTTTCCCTCTGACCTCCTTCGCGTAAACTTTCACTCCTAAGTGCACTCACCCCCAGCCTCAGGCCAAACTGACATGTTCTCTTGTCTCTCATCAGCACTTCATCTATAGGAGGTTCATCCCTCGCTGCACTTTGTACTACTCCTCCACTCTTCCCTTTTCCATCACCTTTTCTGCATCACGTTCTTATCCTCTACTCCCCTCCCTCCTCTCTCAACTCTTCTCCATCTCCCTAGCCACCCTTCCTCTCCCCATCCCTTCTTCCACTATCTCCCTCCACTCTGCTGCAATCCCTCCCTCCTCTTACACATCACAAAATCCCCTCCTATCCCAATCCAGCCCTCTCTCCCTCTCCATTTATCTTTCCCTCCCTCTCTCTCTCCCCTTCATCTCACCTCCAGCCACTCAGCGCTCCCTCTTCCTCTTCAGCAGCACCGCCCGCTCTCTTTCTCTTTCTACCTTTCTTTATTTCTCTCTCTCACTCTCTCTTTTTTCCTCTCCTCCTTTCTTTGGCTCACAGAAGGTTCCCAGGCTCCTGGTCCGCCCGTCCGCCTGAGCGTCCGACGATCCCACTGAAGCTCCAGCACCAACCGGGACACAGACTCTCACAAAGGTAAGAAATAGGGGAAGATGAGAGGAGAGGAGAGAGGGGCTCTGCTTCCCTCAATCATCACTGATGCTGGAGGCAGACGGGACGAGGGAAAGAAAGAGAGAGGGAGTGGGGAGAATCAGAAATGAGAAGAGATGAAGTGGAAAAAGAAGAGGGAGAGAGGAGTGGAGAGGAGAGGCGGTAATGCAGTGCACTGTTACTTGTGAGAAGAGAGGAATATAAGAAAGAGATTTAGTTTCTTCAAGACACACCATTTCAATCTGTCTGAGAATAGAGAAAGAGAGAACAGTTTGATGCATACAGCGGGCAGAATTGCAGAAAGGGAGAGAGGGATGGAGATGGATAGAGAGAATATCATGAAAATGTTGGTGTATCAGCTGTGCGGCTACAGAAAGCATAAAGCAGCGGCAGCTCTGCCTCTCCGTAAAATCCCATTCACAAATAAGACCTGAACTCTGGCAACTCCGATTGGTCCCCGAATGGTGTATGTTTCATTCAGTGTGTGTGTGCACTGTATTAGAGAAAGAGATTGAGAGAGGGAAGGAGGGAAATGGGAAGGGAGGAGGGGTATAGAACATCTATTAGATAGCTCTTCTGTGGGTCTGGTGCTAATGCTGTGCTTGAGTGGCTGCTCCAGCAGCACACACCAAGCAGGCTAACAGAGAGAGACAGAGAGCTGGGCTGAGTTGGAGTGTACGCTTTAATCTGAGACGTACTGTAGGGAGGGGGGTCCAAATGAAAATAATTAGTGATGTTGGCTGTGCGGGTGGGTATACTTGTCATAATGCAGGCTTTAGATACAGAGACGATCAGTGTGACTTTACGACAGACTTTGGGACACCCTGCACTCCTCCCTACCCTTCCTTTCCCCTTCTCCCTGATTGCCTCATCTCTCACTCTAGATTGCTCCCCTTTGATAACATCTGTAGAAACAGAGCTGCACTCCTGGCATGCAAACAGCAGCCCGTAAGATTGACGTTATATTTCTGGGAAACTGTCGTTGGTGCGGCAAAGTACGGCCAGCCTGAAGTATATATGGGAGGGAGAGAGGGATGGAGAGAGAGGGATAGAGGGATGGGGAGAACTTCAGCAACCACAAGGGAGTTAATGGGACAGAGAGGAGAGAGAGAGACCGGGAGAGGGAGAAAGAGAAAAAGAGCACGTGAGAGAGAGGAGAGAAAGCATAAACTGACATATGGAGGGAATGAGGGGAATAATGAGTTGTCAGGAAAAAAAGAGGAGGAGGGTTGGGCAGCCAGAATAAAGGAAGTAGAGAAATAGAGAAGGGAGGGATAGCGATGAAGTAGAGACAGAGGAGGGAGAGAGAAAGAAAGAAAGACAGAACGAGAAAGAGGTGGTAATGCAGTGCACTGTTACTTGTGAGAAGAGAGGAATATAGAAAGAGATGTGTAGATTGAAATGGTCTGTATTGAGGAAACTGTCTGAGAACATTGAAAGAGAGAACAGTTTGATGCATGCAGCGGGCAGAATTAAAGAAATGGAGAGAGAGAGATAGGGATTGAAAGAGAGAGGGATGAGGGGATAGAGAGAACGTCATGAAAATGTTGGTCTATCAGCTGTGCTGGCTGCAGAAAGCCGTAAAATCCCATTCACAAAAAAGACCTGGAATAGACGTTGAATTGACATCGGTGCCCATCTCCTTTTCACTACATATAGTATCTCACACCCCATCACTCCTCTTTCATTAGAAGTGAATGTGAGGGGTGTGATGCATGACTCTAGACTATATCACATCAGGATTTTCTAGGAATTCACTGATTTAGAGGCGAGCGGCTCTTCGGAGTGTGAAATACAGCCTTGTGAAATATACCGTCGTATTTGTGGCAGCTGGGATCGACTGGGATACCCAGTACAGCACAGGAGTGATGGGGATGTGCACGGGGGCGTGGTGGAAGGGTGGGACTGTGGGGAGATTTAAGGGATGTGTCAGTGCGGGTAACTGAGTTCTTGGTGGTAGCTATGTGTTCAAGGGTTCTGCCTCCGGTTTGGTTTCCTGCTGCAGTGTGTTAGAGTAACTTTCGTCCTCCTTCTTCTTGAGGTGTCTCTCCACAAACCCTGTCTATAATAGTGGAGTAGTACAAGTATGTTATTGTGTGTGTGTGCCTGCAACCAAACCAGATCAGACCAGAGCAGGCGCGATGTAGCACCGCAGTTAATGAAGCATATGTCATCCCCGATCCCTGACTCACGGCACGGGCAGATTAATGACCATGAAACATGGATGGGATTAGAGTACCAATCCAACAGAGATGATCAATCTAGCCAGCTAGTACCAGTGTAGCAGCCCCACATACATCAAACTACAGTTATACTTATTATCTATATATTTTCTACAATTCCACATATGTGTGTGGGTGCCTTTCTGTGTGTGCAGTGCACGTATGTTTGAGTGAGTTTGAATGAGTGGGTAGCTAGCTGTGTGCCAGTGGGTGGAAGAATAGGAAAATGTCATGATTACTTGGAAGAAGAGTATTTGTTTGTGTGGGATTGTGTAGGTGAGAGGTTGTTAGATGTTAGATAGGACCAGCTAATTGTGTGCGGACGGATCCAGAGTGCATGTTTGAATTTTTACGTGGGCAGCCTTTTAAACTGAGCTGTAGGAAACTAAAGCACAGCTGCACTCTATAGTCCGAAAGGCATCACTCGCAATTCAAAAACTACCTCTCACACACACACAACTACACTCGTAGAAAAAAGGATTCCAAAAGGGTTCTTTGGCTGTCCCCATAGGAGAACCCTTTTTGGTTCTAGGTAGAACCCTTTTAAGATCCATGTAGAATCCTCTGTGGAATGGGTTCTACATGGAACCCAGAAGGTTTCTTCAAAGGGTTCTCCTATGGGGACAGGTGAAAAACCTATTTAGGTTCTAGATAGAACCTTTTTTTTCTAAGAGTGTAACAGAGATGTGACGAAAATATGTATCTTCCCCCACTTAAAAGGTTACTTGCAATTAGCCATCATTAGCCAACAGAAAGTGACACATTCAATACAGCCTTGCACGCTCTTGCCTGCATCTAGCTGATCTAGGGTGTAATCATTAGTCCAACATTTGCAAACGTTTGCTTCCGTTTATTTTTTTTTTTAACAGAATCAGCTGAATGAATACACCCCTGATCAATCGGAAACACAGTTAACTTTCATAGCAGTCACATTGTATTCTTTCTCGCCTCTATACGCTCTCTTCTTCTCACCTTTTCCCTTAGTTTGTGGACTTCTGCTGTATGTGGCCAGACGAAAAAACCTTTCCAAGCCAAACCATATCATAACCTCTACACACAGCCTACATCGTTGTCAACATATTAGCTAAAGTAACGTCATAGTCAACATAGCTAATATAACTAATGTGTTAGTAAACCTGCTACAATCATGCAGTAATGTTATAGTGTACAGTCAGTAAGCAGTTTAGAACAATGAATTAGTAAAACTCAAAGATCACCTTGACTTGGAAGAGTTCCAGTGTTGGAAATTAATAGCCAGCTAGCCTACATAGCATCCCTCTGTTTGAGCAGTACGCTAAACTAGCTAGCTGCATTTATTAGCTAAGTAAGTGAAACTAAATGTAAAAAAAAAAAAATTTTTAAAGATGAAATCTCGATCTCTCAATCTCTCTCTTGCTTGTCCTACATTTTGGAAGAAATTAATTTGTTCAAAATTGTTCAACTATTGTCTTTCTCTCTCTTTTAGTCAACTACTCACCACATGTTATGCACTGCAGTGCTAGCTAGCTGTAGCTTATGCTTTCAGTACTAGATTAATTCTCTGATCCTTTGATTGGGTGGACAACGTCAGTTCATGCTGCAAGAGCTCTGATAGGCTGGAGAACGTCCTCCGGAAGTTGTCATAATTACTGTGTAAGTCTATGGAAGGGCGTGGGAACCATGAGCCTCCTAGATTTTGTATTGAAGTCAATGTACCCAGAGGAGGACTGAAGCTAGCTGTCCTCCGGCTACACCATGGTGCTACCCTGCAGAGTACTGTTGAGGCTACTGTAGACATTCATTGCAAAACAGTGTGTTTTAATAAATTATTTGGTGACATGTGAATATATTTAGTAGAGTTTTATCTGAAAAGGAAAACATTTAAAATGTTTTACTTAAAAATAAAAAAAATCACTGAGGAGGATGGTCCACTGCTGTAAGGAGTGGGAAACTCAGAGGCTGCTGCCTGCCTGCCAGTCAGTATCGTGGGGATTGATCCCAATGTAGTTTGACACTCATGTCAACTCATTATTGTGCTGAGACACACTCTTGTATTAACCACCACTCGTGCGCGCTAGCGAGCACACACGCACGCACACACACACAAGCACTTACAAACCCCTTCACCTAGATGCACACATAGCGAGATGTTACACACCGTTCCGGAAGAGGCCATTTAGTTTTTCCATTGCTCAGCAGAACAGCACAATACCGTCTCCACCTACATAAAGTCCCACGGTCAGGTCACCAATGCAACGCATTCATCTCTTGAACGTTGGCCAACAAAATTCACTTAGACCTCCCATCATCCTCCAACTCATAATGCTTCGGGGTTAAAGGGGGATACCTAGTCAGTTGTACAACTGAATGCCTTCAACTGAAGTGTGTCTTCCACATTTAACCCAACCCCTCTGAATCAGAGAGGTGCGGGGGGCTGTCTTAATCAACATCCACAGCGCCCGGGGAACAGTGGATTAACTGCGTTGCTGAGGGGCAGAACAACAGATTTTTACCTTGTCAGCTCGGGGAGTCGATCCAGCAACGTTTCGATTACTGGCCCAACTCTTTAACCACCAGGCTACCTGTTGCCCCTGTCGTTAGGGTTATGTTCATGGTTAGGGGTTCGAGAAAGGATGTTGAATGGGACTGAATTGTGTGTCCCCACAAGGTTAGTTATACGTACGTACGTGCGTGCGTGCGTGCGTGCGTGCGTGCGTGCGTGCGTGCGTGCGTGCGTGCGTGCGTGTGTGTGTGTGTGTTACTGATCAGATGAAAGCACATGTGGGACCAAGTGGCATTACAGGGCTGGAAGTTGGAAGCCAGGAGCCATAACTTTGAGCCACCTGCTAATAATTATGGCTGTGGTGTAATGTAGCCTGGTCCCAGATCTGTTTGTGCTTTTCCCTACTCCATTGGCATTCCATAAGGAGTTCGCAAGAGAGCAGAAACAGACTGGCACCCATGCTAGTGCTAATGGTGCGTGGTGCTGGAACCTCAGCTGTTGTTCCATCTACATTTGGCTCTAGATCATATGATTTCAGACATTCTACTTTTACAAACCGCCTGTGTTATCGTGCAGTAAGCATATTAACGTGTGGACGGGAAAATTGTTGTATTGTTTTCATGGGTGATTGTTTTTTCTGTTGTTGAATATCCAGGTGCTGATTTAATTGCCACCACACCTGCAATACACTCAGTTTCTTATTTTACTCTCTCTCTCTCTCTCTTCCTCACGTTTTCTTTCTTTCTCTCTATCACCAGCGATCTCCCTATCCAAATGAAGGTGTGAAAAGGGAACACTTCCCACTGTGTGCCAGAGTTCAGTCGATCTATTTTAGAGATTTGGCCATGTATTTTTTGAAGGCCAACGTATTTTTAAACCGCCCGAGCAACAGAGGTCGCTGAGAGCGAATCTAACTTTAGTAGTGACACAGAGGTCACCGCAGCGCTGCAAGGAGTCAGGCCTAGCAATTAAAACATCCACAAACTCCTAAATGAGATCATTAGTGTGCTGGGATGGATGGAAGTCATCTGGGAAGAGGCAGGGGAGACGAAAGAGGATTGAGATTTTCCTTTTTATGGGTCACGGAGGGAGGGAGTTTTTGGTTAAATGAATGGGATGATAAGGTAACATTGTGAGCTATTTTGATGCGGTGTGACTTAAAGTCCTTACTCTTTTGGGGGAGACAGTGGATGTGGATGATATATAGACACAGATGTACACACACACACAGCACAACAAACAACTCTTCTTACCCAACATCGTTTGTAAAGGTGTACTCTTACTCTGTGACCTTAAAACAGCATCCCTCTGCACCACAGTTCATCTAAGTGAGGCAGGGGGCACTGTTTCACAGACAAGTGGATGAGTAGATGGAGATACTGCTGCATTCCCTATATGGGGGCTCAAACTTCTGCTCCATCTCCTGCTGAGGTTTCTCATGAACCTGCCACTTACCGGCTACATAATTAGCCCCTTACAGAAGACTGCTGCCTGGTCCCTGGCTGAACAGTTCAATCTTAGAACTACTGTTCTCTACTCCCTGCATAGAGAATATATGCCAAGAAAGGCCAATTTACTGGGCAAAGTGCAGAAGTTACCAAACTCTATTCTACTCCGTTCCAATGTATTCTATTATGTTGCTAGCGATGACTACGACGACCAGATATCATTGCATTATCAGCGTGATACAAGAGATAAGCATGACTTGGAATAGCGGTCGTTGTGACCGATACACATCATATTTCACATCAGCTGTGGAATATCAGCTGTCATATACACTGCTGAAAATGAGCGAAGAGGATGATAGAAGTTTCCTCCCCTCCTCTCCCATTTCTTCGCCACCCTGCTATTATATTGTAGATTAAGGTGACCAGACTTCTGAAATTAAAACCGGGGACATTTCCAGTTCGGTGGTCAATATATCATTAAAATGTCCAATGTTATTATCTATGAAATAAAAAAGGGGGACCATTCTGGTTTAATGTATTTAGTCTAAACAGGCACACTGTGATAGAGAAAACAACTATATTACAGAAACACTACAGACGAGACAGAACTGTCCAATCTGAACAGCCATTCAGTGGTCCTGGTAGTCTGGGTAGAATAAGAGCAGAATAGAACATGAGCAAAATTGAAGAAACAGACAATAGTATATGTGAAATACTTAACAACATAATAAAGAAATAAGACGCTGATGAGATTGGTAACTACATTGTATACTTATACCAACCTAACCTGTATATTTCTCAGAAGAATGCATCTTCTTCCGGATTGCTCTGTCTTTGGCCAGCTTCTCCATGAACTCCTGGCAGGGGAGGTTGAAGTTTGTCTTCACAATAAGCATGGCCTTGATGGTAGGAACAGTGAACCTATTTCTTGCTGCCGTCCATATATCATTCATTTGGGAGAACACTCTCTTGACTGGTGCATTACTTGCAGGTAAGCACATGACAACAGACGCTAATCTAGCCAGGTTAGTGTGTGGGATGTCGTTCTCTTTGAAGTGGGTAACCACCGTGCTCCATCTCTGACTAAGCGGTGTCTCAGATGTTTTCCATTCTTCAAGCGATCCCCCCTTTAGGAACTCTTGCAGGCCAGTAACCTCGTCAAACAATGCATCCTCATTGATGGTCACATTGGGACATTTTTCCTGCAGTGTGGCTGCTACCTTCTGGATCTCTTCACGCTGAGGTTGCCTTTTTAAAAGGAGACAATGTAAATCTTTTAGATTATCTGTGTGCTTTCCCCATGCTTGCAAGTTGTTCACTGCCGTAGTGAAGAATGATTGTGATGTTTTGAGAAAGCCCTCTTTAGACATTGCTCCATTTTCCTCTAGCTCTCTCTCAGAAGTCCTCTGACCAAAACTGGAATGAAGTTGTCATCACGTCTTGCAGTCAATTTTGCCTCAACGTTTCTCAGAATTGCAGCGGACTATACAGCACAGCGTTCCTGGCCTTCAAGCATCTTGATCGTGTCACTGAATACGGTCAAGTTTCCATGGGCAAAGGCCAGCCAAAGTTCAGTCAGTGGATCTTCGAACATTGTTCGCAGGACAACAGGGCATTTGTCTTCAGAAAGAAAAAAGGATTTCAATGGAACATCCATTTTCATCACTCTTTCTAGAGCAGGGAGCATGGACAGCCAGCGAACATGGACAGGGACACACATTCAACCTGGTCTAGGTCCTGTGTTACCAAAGTAGTTACCCATGGTGCTAACACGTTATTCACTATGGCGTCACATTTTGTCCTAGCACTTGTAAACTTCGGCTCATAAAGCTTCCGTGTGAGTTGTGCTGTGCAGTCCATAGATCTGTAACTATGATTGTGTCGCATAGTGTGGTATGCAAAGATACCCTCCTGCACAGCTAAATCATATTCTTCTTGGGAAGGCTCTCTTCTTGAAGAATGTGGTGACCAGGCAATCAGAGGCTTTATGATTTTTCGTCTGTTTTACCACTGCCGTTCTTCCCCCGCTGCCAATTGAAAAAGAGGAATTACAAAGGGTGCAGTTAACCCTTCTATCGTCTTGACCTGAGCGTATAAATGGAAATTCTCTCATGTTGTCATTAAAATGGCATTTCCGTTTTTGGAAAGAGCTATTGTACCTCCTCTGTCTGCTCTTCTTCACTCTCCTTGTGTCACTCTTCTTACTCTCTTAACTTTTTCTTCTCCTCCTCTTTTCTTCACTCCCTGCTCTTTCTTCCTTTCCTTCTCTTCATTTTTCCTTCTCCTTCCTCTCCAATCTTTAATAATAAACAGTACACTATTAGATAAAATACTTTGGTTAACATATTCCCATTGCTTGCCTCATTTTTGTATTTTCTCTCAAAAACATTGTTTGGAATAATAAATTGGCAGGCTCTGTAATCATATCTTTACCTTTCCTCCTCTATCTCCTTCACTCTTCTTCCTATTCAGTCTTCCTCCTCTCCTTCCTCTCCACTCTCTAACAGAAAACATTATGCTAATGTTATCCATGAAAATGTCAAAATATATTATATTATATATTATTATTATAATGCCAAACCATTAAAATTGTAATCTACAAATAAATATTCTCAGAATGAATTTTGCATTAATTTAATATAATTATATTTTCAAAATAGTCCGTTCACTGCATTTTCACATGTGAACGTTTTTTAACCTAACGTAAACTCACGTAAACACGTACATCGCCTTGGTCCGTACAATTGCCCTTATTTTAGCGCCCCAAAAACGTAATACTTGTAATGGCTTCTAGGAGTAGTGGGTGGAGGAGTCAGGCGCAGAGAGCAGGGTAGGGTTCAAAACGTGGATCTTTATTCCAAGAACAGAGTAACGGTCACGCCAAACACAAGGGCGCATAAATACCCAGTCCAACAAATAGGACGAAACTGTCCAGAAAAAACGGAATCCACAATAATCCACACACCATGAACAGAAAAACAAGCCCGCACAAAAGCCGGCGGGCATACCGGGTTTAAATAGCCCAAAACCCAAACAAGAAACAGGTGAAACTAATCAGACAAAACTAACTGAAACAGAAAAGGGGATCGGTGGCAGCTAGTAGGCCGGCGACGACGACCGCCGAGCGCCGCCCGAACAGGAAGAGGCACCATCTTCGGCGGGATTCGTGCCAATACTTCCAGATCAACTGTAATGTCAATACCATTGTAAAGCACAATTTCTCCCCTTTCCAACAGAATAAATTACATGACCTAAACACTGCCCGTTTCTGCATAATTCAAGCAGGCAATGAGCCCCGTCGGGTCTTTTTAAAAATGGCGGGTGGGGAAGCGAAACTAATGCGTGATAGTGAGAAGGAGAGATGTCGTATGGGAAAATTGCTTTTTTTCACTCGATCTGTCCAACTTATCACCTTATCGCCTCTAAAATGTAAATATAACACTATAAAGAGTTTATATAATGTGTCATTACATACCTATTTGAAGGTTTGTGTCGAATTTGAATCGGGTTTTTAGGGCGGTGCTAAAGTGATCTTAGAAGTAAACAGCGGCTTTGAGAATGATGATCGCATGCAATGATGCGCAAAAAATGACTAGGTATCCCCCCTTACCACGTCACTGTCCATTTCTTGTTTTTAAAGGATGAGAGAAGTGCTACACCTGGTGGAAAGAGATTGTAAGACAGAAATAGTTGCTTTATGCGTGCTGTACGTTACGACATGACACGTCCCAATGTAACGGAGGGTCCGTTTTTTCAACTTTTCTCCAATACTATAGAGCCATTACCATGTCGATCAACGCTTGAATAGAAAACTAGTTCACACCCCCGATTTTGAAGTCAACACAGTCGCTACAGTCCCATTTAGTTTTCTTTGTAGCCTCGTTTGAATGTCGCGGTTACGCACATTTGTACGGAATGGGGTGAGTTTACGTTAGCTACCATGAAAGTAGCTAGCTAAGCTAGCTAGATAAATTAGTCGACATAGCTAATGTTAGCTAGCATAACCTATTTAAAACCTTATAAAGCAGATCATCTATCTATATAATAAATTGTGACATAACATCACCAGCTAGTATCTCAAACAATTGTAACTTACCTGGCTTGAAAATACGTTTGTGGTGACGTTGTGGATTCACTTGACACTTGCTAGCTTCTGGCCGAGTTCTCCACAGCTGTTTTCTCTAAAACTAGCGCGAGCAAGTAGTTAGTAGAATAAGAAGAGTTAATGAAGCTGATATAGCGAGGAGCCCCCTCTGCTGGACAAAACAAGCACAATGCGATTGAGACGTCAACCGGTAGGCTCTGCTGCCCGGTCTTTCTTGCCACGTAAAATATTATTTCACTTTGCAGTCTGTTTTTAACGCACATTTCAAAACGGGGACATTACCGGGGACAGGCCACCAAAAACAGGGAGTGTCCCCAGAGAACGGGGACGTCTGGTCACCCTATTTTAGATGGGAGCTGGGAGCATTTCGGACTGGCCCCTGATCATAGAGATCATCTGAATGCAGGAAACATGCAACCTCATCTGTGTCCGAAAATCCTCTATGTCATTCTCTATTTGGAAGTGTTAGGTTGAAGCTTTATCAGTGAATGGGTTTTGAACATTATACTGTACAGTAGTACTGTAGATTCTCACACACACACACACACACACACACACACACACACACACACACACACACACACACACACACACACACACACACACACACACACACACACACACACACACACACACACACACACACACACACACACACACACACACATCTACAGTACTACAGTATAATGTCCAAAGCCCATTCACTGATAAGGCTTCAACCTAACACTCCCAAATAGAGAATGACATTCAAGTAAATGAAAGTCATCAGTGTAATATGCGACAAACAGAGACGTTTAGCGCTGGCTATACTGCAAGCCCCTTGCTCACACTGACATAACGATTGCATCCAAAATGGCACCCTATTCTCTAGATAGTGCACTACTTCTGACCAGAGAAGTAGTGCTCTATCTTTTCTATCTTTATGAATAACTGCACATATTGTTCCTTTGTAGGACCATGAATGTTTTCATCCCCCTTCTCCCTCTTTCCTCTCCTTCTCTCTCCTCCTCCCCCTTCTTTCCTCTCCATCTCTCTCCTCTTCCTCCTCCCTCCCTCTTTTTTTATGTGGAGCTGTGAGCGCTGGCTGGACACAGTCAACTCAGCTTGCCCCGGGGCTTGGCCCCGGCTCCCACCAGCAGAGTGTGAAGACTGTGTCAGAGTAAGAGAAGAGAGCAGTAGAGGAGGAGTGGAAGCCCAGGGCTGGACTGGCTTTTATAATGCAAGGTCAATGGAGAGTTTATGTAGCCGAGAGCACACACACATACACTTCTGCAAGACAAGAGGAGTTGTCAGGCGGCAGAGTTTCTGCTGCCAATACTGCTGACAAGGCAAGCCACTGCTAATGGGACAGGGGCTTTAGCCTCTCTCTCTGAATACACACGCTCCGACAACCTACATTGAAATACACACACGGACACACGCACACACCCTGACTCACTCATACACTCAGTAAAAACACGAGCAGAGAAATGTGCAGTTATGCGTGGATGGTGGTCACCCACCCAGTCACCCACATTGCACCAGAAAACACAACAAGAACTAATGCAAATGCATGAACACACACTCAATATCTGGTTTATATTTAGTCTGATGCAAACAACCACACACAACAAAGCATAGTTAAGTAACGTGATGTCATGTCAAAGTTCTGACGGATAGGCCACTTATGTAATGTATTACTACTTTGCCGATAATCCCGTCATTACGATTTTGAGAGTCGTACAAGCGAAATAATGAATTGCGAGTCATTAACGATAACAGCATAATTATAATTATGTGTTTGCAGCCTGCAGGACCATGGGTTAAATCCCAGATAAACAGAGAATGTGCTGACAATGTAAAGCCCAAACTGTATGTTCAAGGATTTTAAGCCGCCTATGACTGTGATTTTAAACCTTGTCTCCCCCCTCCTTCATCACTCTTCTACACCCCCCCCCCCATCAAAGACTAGCACAGAATATAAATTGTGTTGCGCTTTAGTTTTTCGGTACCGTAAGCCGAGGGCATGAGGAGAATGGGGAATAGAAGTGAATCTGTCCCAGGAAGAGAAAGAAAGGATCCAGCACAATAGAGCTGGGTAGACTGGACTGATGCAGACAACAAGCTGAGAGGAGGAGGAGAAAGGCGAGGGAAACAGAGAATAAAAGAGCAAGAGAAAATGGGAAGAAGGAGGACCGTCAAAAGGGAGGTGCTGGAGGGCACGCAAGGAAGAAAGAAAGTAAGAAAGAGAGGAAGAAAGAAACAAATAAGAAAAGGAAAATGCAAACCAGATACAGAGGAGAGGAGCCAGAGTAGCGAGGGATAAAAGACAAGAAAATAAAGGAAGATAAAGGAGTGTGTGATGGATGGACAGGCAGTGTTCTGCGGATGTATGAAGCCTCAGCCTCAGCACCATGCTAGTTGGCTAAGTGATACACAGGACCCTGATATCCAGCCCCTCTCCATAGTCTCATTGTCTCTCTTTCTCTCTCACCCCTCCCCCCAGGATCCTCTGTCCTCCTCTACTCCGCACACAGGGCTGTGTGGACTCAAGCCTCAGCGGCCATCAAAATCCATCAGACTCATCCTGGACAGGCTGCCACTCACATTATACTAAAGGAAACAGGAATCCTCTTCATACACATAGACAAACACGCATTGACTAGTGGAATGCAGTTATATTCATACTGTGCATCAAGGTACAAGGGTTAAATACCAAAAGAGCATGTCCCATCCCTGCCCATCTGGCACTTGTCACTCGAGACTCAATCAAACAATCTTAGAATATTTGGAGGGGGGAGCCAATTTGAACCATAGGGGGCTGGTGGGCAAATAAATGGGAGGATTGGCTCATTGTAATGGTTGGAATGGAATAAATGGAACGGTATCAAAAACATGGAAACATGTTTGATACCTTTCCATCCATTCCATTGCAGCTATTACGATGAGCCCATTTGTTGGGAGTTGTTCCCATGTGGTGAATGGATGCTGAGTTCAGAGTTGTTCAGAGTACTCCTG
The DNA here is from genome assembly GCF_045679555.1 of Salvelinus alpinus. Lineage (NCBI taxonomy): Eukaryota > Metazoa > Chordata > Actinopteri > Salmoniformes > Salmonidae > Salvelinus > Salvelinus alpinus. The sequence goes on along the minus strand of NC_092121.1, from coordinate 1,438,755 downwards.
CCCCGCTGCTGAGACGAGGCTTGTCTCATATATTGGGTGTTAGGCTCTGAGACTATAAGGCAGCAACAGGTCAGTCAGCAGTGTGCTGCGTTGCCTACCTACTCCTTCACCCACTAATACTACTACTCTGCATTGGCAAGCCCCCAAGCTGTCAGTCAGTCATCCAGGAGGAGAAGGGGAAGGAAAAAAATGCCCAAGCAGCAAAGAGAGATGGAAGGATGAAGGGAGGGATGGAGGGAGATGGAGGGAGGAAGCAAGAGAGATGGAGGGAGGATGTATGAGAGATGGAGGGATGAGAGAGGAAGAAAGACAGTGGGATGAAGGGAGGATGGAGAGAGGAAGAGCACTACTGACTGTCATAAATCCTTCACTGCCAGTGGATTACCATAGACTGGAAAGACCTTATCCTTTAAACTTTTTACCCATAATCCCAGATTATGTATGTTTATAGGGGAGTTCACATGTCATGATGTCATTACCAATAAAGGCAAATCAAACGTCCCATCTCAAGACCCACCAAATCAAATCAAGTAGCAGTGGAATAACATAACAGGAACACCTAAATTGAAACAATACCGGCACCCAAAATTGATGCCAGAACCTATTTAAGTCCAAGTCAAGCACTGCATGACAGTGATGGAATGGTCTGAGTGTTATCGGAAATACTGGCTGTTAAAAACAAAATGGAGTAATTAACATAATACAAAATATCCCCACCAACACCCGTCTGTTTAAACTAGAGATATCTGTTTTTGTGTGCGTCTCAATCCACCACATCCACCGATGTCAGCCTTCCACACCTACGGTGGAAAGTGGCAGAGCTACGGCTCTGTTTGTCAGACCAGGAGACGTCCCGAAAATCGATCCTCTCACGAAAATGTCTGTAGCGTCAGAACTGTTTGGCCTACAAACTAATACACGATGGTGTTCTACGTTTTGTTCTATGACACCCACAAGCCCCATGGGACTCGTCTGAAGTCAGTGCCGCCAATGTGCCAACTTCTGTCTGTAGCGCCCGAACAGTTTGGGCTAATAACCAACTATGATCCACACAATTGTCACGGGACTCTTCTGAGGGTAGCCCGGTACTGGTTAAAAAAATGAATAGAAGTATGGAAGTCGTTTTGTGCAAATAACCTCTTGGCGCACAGATCCCTTTAGCGGGATAATTTTCGTAAACATCTGCTGAATTGCAGAGCGCCTACTTAAAACAAATTACTAAAAATATTTAATTTCAGGAAATCACAAGTGCAATATAGCAAAACACAGCTTAGCTTGTTGTTAATCCACCTGTCGTGTCAGATTTTGAAAATATGCTTTACAGGGAAAGCAATCCAAGCGTTTGTGTGAGTTTATCGATCACTAGACAAAACATTACATACAGCTAGCAGCAATGTAGATTGGTCACGAAAGTCAGAAAGCAATAAAAGTAATCGCTTACCTTTGATGATCTTCGGATGTTTGCACTCACGAGACTCCCAGTTACACAATAAATGTTCCTTTTGTTCGATAAAGATTATTTTTATAACCAAAAACATCCATTTGGTTGGCGCGTTATGTTCAGAAATCTACAGGCTCGAGCGGTCATGAAGGGCAGACGAAAATTCCAAATAGTATCCGTCAAGTTCGTAGAAACATGTCAAACGTTTTTTATAATCAATCCTCAGGTTGTTTTTAACATAAATAATCAATAATATTTCAACCGGATGGTGAACTATTCAATACAATAGATAAAGACATTGTCGAGCTATAACTTTCGCGCGCATGAACTAATTGAAGGACATCTGGCTATCCACTGACGCGTTTTGATAAATCTCACTCATTTTTCAGAATTAAAGCTTGAAACTATGTCTAAAGACTGTTCACACCCTGTGGAAGCCACAGGAAAAGGAATCTGGTTGATATCCCTTTAACCTCTCTGGGATAGCGGGACGCTTGCGTCCCAACAGCCTGTTAAAATGTAGAGCGCCAGATTCAAAAAAATTATGTAAAATCTAACTTTATTAAATTACACATATAAGATACCAAATTAAAGCTACACTCGTTGTGAATCCAGCCAACATGTCAGATTTCAAAAAGGCTTTTCGGCGAAATCATAAGATGCTATTATCTGATGATAGCAAAATGTCAACAAGAGAGTGTAGCCTATTTCAACTATGCCGGCGCTACTCAAAACGCAGATATAAAATATAAAACATGCATTACCTTTGACGAGATTCTTTTGTTGGCACTCCAATATGTCCCATAAACATCACAAATGGTCCTTTTGTTCGATTAATTCCGTCCATATATATTGTCCATTTATTTGGCGCCGTTGTACCAGAAAAAAACAGCGTCCAATTTGCGCAAAGTCACGACAAAATATCTAAAAAATTACCTCTAAACTTTGCCAAAACATTTCAAAGTACTTCACTGCACAGGACAGGCCTGGCTGCCACTCACATTATACTAAAGGAAACAGGAATCCTCTTCATACACATAGACAAACACGCATTGACTAGTGGAATGCAGTTATATTCATACTGTACATAAAGGTACAAGGGTTAAATACCAAAAGAGCATGTCCCATCCCTGCCCATCTGGCACTTGTCACTCGAGACTCAATCAAACAATCTTAGAATATTTGGAGGGGGAGCCAATTTGAACCATAGGGGGCTGGTGGGCAAATAAATGGGAGGATTGGCTCATTGTAATGGTTGGAATGGAATAAATGGAACGGTATCAAAAACATGGAAACATGTTTGATACCGTTCCATCCATTCCATTGCAGCTATTACGATGAGCCCATTTGTTGGGAGTTGTTCCCATGTGGTGAATGGATGCTGAGTTCAGAGTTGTTCAGAGTACTCCTGCCACGCTGCTGAGACGAGGCTTGTCTCATATATTGGGTGTTAGGCTCTGAGACTATAAGGCAGCAACAGGTCAGTCAGCAGTGTGCTGCGTTGCCTACCTACTCCTTCACCCACTAATACTACTACTCTGCATTGGCAAGCCCCCAAGCTGTCAGTCAGTCATCCAGGAGGAGAAGGGGAAGGAAAAAAATGCCCAAGCAGCAAAGAGAGATGGAAGGATGAAGGGAGGGATGGAGGGAGATGGAGGGAGGAAGCAAGAGAGATGGAGAGAGGATGTATGACAGATGGAGGGATGAGAGAGGAAGAAAGACAGTGGGATGAAGGGAGGATGGAGGGATGGAGAGAGGAAGAGCACTACTGACTGTCATAAATCCTTCACTGCCAGTGGATTACCATAGACTGGAAAGACCTTATCCTTTAAACTTTTTACCCATAATCCCAGATTATGTACAGTGGGGAGAACAAGTATTTGATACACTGACAATTTTGCAGGTTTTCCTACTTACAAAGCATGTAGAGGTCTGTAATTTTTATCATAGGTACACTTCAACTGTGAGAGAAGGAATCTAAAACAAAAATCCAGAAAATCACATTGTATGATTTTTAAGTAATTAATTTGCATTTTATTGCATGACATAAGTATTTGATACATCAGAAAAGCAGAACTGAATATTTGGTACAGAAACCTTAGTTTGCAATTACAGAGATCATACGTTTCCTGTAGTTCTTGACCAGGTTTGCACACACTGCAGCAGGGATTTTGGCCCACTCCTCCATACAGACCTTCTCCAGATCCTTCAGGTTTCGGGGCTGTCGCTGGGCAATACGGACTTTCGGCTCCCTCCAAAGATTTTCTATTGGGTTCAGGTCTGGAGACTGGCTAGGCCACTCCAGGACCTTGAGATGCTTCTTACGGAGCCACTCCTTAGTTGCCCTGGCTGTGTGTTTCGGGTCGTTGTCATGCTGGAAGACCCAGCCACGACCCATCTTCAATGCTCTTACTGAGGGAAGGAGGTTGTTGGTCAAGATCTCGCGATACATGGCCCCATCCATCCTCCCCTCAATACGGTGCAGTCGTCCTGTCCCCTTTGCAGAAAAGCATCCCCAAAGAATGATGTTTCCACCTCCATGCTTCACGGTTGGGATGGTGTTCTTGGGGTTGTACTCATCCTTCTATTCCTCCAAACACGGCGAGTGGAGTTTAGAGCAAAAAGCTCTATTTTTGTCTCATCAGACCACATGACCTTCTCCCATTCCTCCTCTGGATCATCCAGATGGTCATTGGCAAACTTCAGACGGGCCTGGACATGCGCTGGCTTGAGCAGGGGGACCTTGCGTGCGCTGCAGAATTTTAATCCATGACGGCGTAGTGTGTTACTAATGGTTTTCTTTGAGACTGTGGTCCCAGCTCTCTTCAGGTCATTGACCAGGTCCTGCCGTGTAGTTCTGGGCTGATCCCTCACATTCCTCATGATCATTGATGCCCCACGAGGTGAGATCTTGCATGGAGCCCCAGACCGAGGGTGATTGACCGTCATCTTGAACTTCTTCCATTTTCTAATAATTGTGCCAACAGTTGTTGCCTTCTCACCAAGCTGCTTGGCTATTGTCCTGTAGCCCATCCCAGCCTTGTACAGGTCTACAATTTATCCCTGATGTCCTTACACAGCTCTCTGGTCTTGGCCATTGTGGAGAGGTTGGAGTCTGTTTGATTGAGTGTGTGGACAGGTGTCTTTTATACAGGTAACGAGTTCAAACAGATGCAGTTAATACAGGTAATGAGTAGAGAACAGGAGGGCTTCTTAAAGAAAAACTAACAGGTCTGTGAGAGCCGGAATTCTTACTGGTTGGTAGGTGATCAAATACTTATGTCATGCAATAAAATGCAAATTAATTACTTAAAAATCATACAATGTGATTTTCTGGATTTTTGTTTTAGATTCCGTCTCTCACAGTTGAAGTGTACCTATGATAAAAATGACAGACCTCTACATGCTTTGTAAGTAGGAAAACCTGCAAAATCGGCAGTGTATCAAATACTTGTTCTCCCCACTGTATGTTTATAGGGGAGTTCACATGTCATGATGTCATTACCAATAAAGGCAAATCAAACGTCCCATCTCAAGACCCACCAAATCAAATCAAGTAGCAGTGGAATAACATAACAGGAACACCTAAATTGAAACAATACCGGCACCCAAAATTAATGCCAGAACCTATTTAAATCCAAGTCAAGCACTGCATGACAGTGATGGAATGGTCTGAGTGTTAGCGGAAATACTGGCTGTTAAAAACAAAATGGAGTAATTAACATAATACAAAATATCCCCACCAACACCCGTCTGTTTAAACTAGAGATATCTGTTTTTGTGTGCGTCTCAATCCACCACATCCACCGATGTCAGCCTTCCACACCTACGGTGGAAAGTGGCAGAGCTACGGCTCTGTTTGTCAGACCAGGAGACGTCCCGAAAATCGATCCTCTCACGAAAATGTCTGTAGCGTCAGAACTGTTTGGCCTACAAACTAATACACGATGGTGTTCTACGTTTTGTTCTATGACACCCACAAGCCCCATGGGACTCGTCTGAAGTCAGTGCCGCCAATGTGCCAACTTCTGTCTGTAGCGCCCGAACAGTTTGGGCTAATAACCAACTATGATCCACACAATTGTCACGGGACTCTTCTGAGGGTAGCCCGGTACTGGTTAAAAAAATGAATAGAAGTATGGAAGTCGTTTTGTGCAAATAACCTCTTGGCGCACAGATCCCTTTAGCGGGATAATTTTCGTAAACATCCGCTGAATTGCAGAGCGCCAAATTCAAAAAAATTACTAAAAATATTTAATTTCAGGAAATCACAAGTGCAATATAGCAAAACACAGCTTAGCTTGTTGTTAATCCACCTGTCGTGTCAGATTTTTAAAATATGCTTTACAGGGAAAGCAATCCAAGCGTTTGTGTGAGTTTATTGATCACTAGACAAAACATTACATACAGCTAGCAGCAATGTAGATTGGTCACAAAAGTCAGAAAGCAATAAAATTAATCGCTTACCTTTGATGATCTTCGGATGTTTGCACTCACGAGACTCCCAGTTACACAATAAATGTTCCTTTTGTTCGATAAAGGTTATTTTTATAACCAAAAACCTCCATTTGGTTGGCGCGTTATGTTCAGAAATCCACAGGCTCGAGCGGTCATGAAGGGCAGACGAAAATTCCAAATAGTATCCGTAAAGTTCGTAGAAACATGTCAAACGTTTTTTATAATCAATCCTCGGGTTGTTTTTAACATAAATAATCAATAATATTTCAACCGGACGGTAAACTATTCAATACAATAGATAAAGAAAATGTTGAGCTACAACTTTCGCGCATGAACTAATCGAAGGACATCTGGCTATCCACTGACGCGTTTTGATAAATCTCACTCATTTTTCAGAATTAAAGCTTGAAACTATGTCTAAAGACTGTTCGCACCCTGTGGAAGCCACAGGAAAATGAATCTGGTTGATATCCCTTTAAATGGCGGCAAGGCAGGCAATGGAACAGGGATTTTTCAAAATAAGAGGCACTTCCTGGTTGGATTTCCTCAGGTTTTCGCCTGCAAAATCAGTTCTGTTATACTCACAGACAATATTTTTGACCGTTTTGGAAACATTAGAGTGTTTTCTATCCCAATCTGTCAAATATATGCATATTCTAGCATCTGGGCCATAGGCTGTAATAGGCTGTTTACTTTGGGAACTATATTTTTCCAAACATAAAAATAGTGCCCCCTAGCTTCAAGAGGTTTTAATATATGTGTCAAAAAATAATAACGAATAATTCCTGAGCTTTCTTATATCACCTAGATATAGGACAGACACTTAAAAACCTTATGATTTATTTTTCGACTGTCTGTTTTGCCATTTATAAATTGGTTATTCAATGCATTTCTATGGGCTATAGCAGTAAAGGCCAATTTATATACAGTACCAGTCAAAGGTTTGGACAAACCTACTCAGTCCAGGGTTTTTATTTATTTTTACTATTTTCTGCATTGTACGATAATTGTGTAGACATCAAAACTATGAAATAAAACATATGGAATCATGTAGTAACCAAAAAAAGTGTTAAACAAATCAAAATCTATGTGATATTTGAGATTCTTCAATGTAGCTTTTGACTGGTACTGTATATACTGATAGGGCTCCTACAATTGTGAGCCATGGGATGACCATCTTAAAACAGGGGTTATTAATAGAAAATATGAATTTATCCATTTAGAGAGAGAGAGAGAGAGAATCTTAATCTCTGCTGTTTCAAGAGAAACTCCTGAGAAGACATTTGACAAATAGATAAAGAGCAATAAATAAAAAAAAGCTAAAGAGAGAGAGGAAATATGTCACAGAAACCGGAGAGAGGGAGCCAAGGACAGGAGAGTTGCATACAACAAACCAATAGCTGTTTGGAGAAGGAGGTGCCTCCTGTCTGGAATGTATTGTGGAATACTACTCAGCTCCCCAGATTTCCACTCCAGTTGTACAATTGACAGAAATACAGGGGGCAGAGAGGGGAAGAGAGGAAAGAAGAGGTGGCACTCTTGCATTTGATTTGGCGCTGGTTGTATGTGGAGGAGAAAACTCAGCCATGCCAGCAGCATGGCACCTCAATCACACTGTATCTATCTCTGCTCAGAGCAGCATTAACTGGGTCGTTACTGAAGCAGATTAGCTCATCAGCTCTTCTCCTCCGAGGCCTCCCTCACTTCCATTGTAAGGGGCGCTGCCACCTTACAAGCCTCACACGCCTCTCCTAATTATGCCCCCTGTCTGTCTCCAAGCCTCCATCCCCCTTCCTCCCCTCTCTCTACCCCCTCTCATCTTGTCACCTACAATTTTAGTTCAGGTGGTTTATTGGCAGGGCCACTTCAGGTTCAAAACCAATGCTGGCATTCTGAGCAGATTCCATTATGGTCACGGCAACAGTAAATAGAGGTTGGTAGCAGAATGGTAACAACATTGTTCTGATCCCTGGTCAGTTCCTTGGGATTACCTTGTTTAATTAGGGGCGTTTTCGAAATGCAAATGGCCAAGGTCGTGCACGAGCACTGAGGCTGAGAACAATTGCCATTTATCAATGGTGATCACCTACCGGTGTGTGTATGACACTCATTGGATTGATTTATAATCACACTTTTTCTATGCGTATGAACATTCTAAATTCCATTCGTAAATAGTATTTGAGATAAATTGATAAATGAGGCCCCAGGTGTTCCTTGTCTATGTTTTGTCCACTTACCCACTGCCTATGCTCTATAAGAGGAACTAGACAAAGAGAAAGTACTGGTTAAAAAGTTTGGCTGCATCAAATGTCCTTACAACCCAACACAATTATGCTTATTTTGCCCTCAGTCTGATTAGTCTTTATCATGTGTGTCTTTCACTAGTAGAAGAGCTTCTAGGGAAGCCTGGCTACAGATTAACTAGTCCCCTCTTTGTGTTCACATTCAAACCCCTCTGCCCATATGTGTGAGACTAAGATATATAGAGAGAAATAGTGGAAGACATGAGAAAAAAAGAGAGGGAGAGCGAGCCAGTGGAAGGATATGAGAGAGAGAGAGCTCGTGTGAAAGTGTGGGCATCTAAGTGCCTCGGGAGAAACAGGCAACATTAGTATGTGAGTAACTGAACAGAGCTCTCGTGGCACTCTGCTCTAGCGTGATGTCTTTAAAAAAGTAGGCTCCTTCAAATGCATTGTTGTCCTTGCACTGGCTTGCCTTTTGGCCAGTTAGTATAACCTCCTAGACAACTCTTCTCCTTTCACCAACCCGTAAGTGTGTGTAAAGAGTCACGGTAGAGTTTACGACTCAGTTAGTTATTATGCGTCTGTATTAACCAGGGTTGGGGTCAATTCCATTTAATTTCCAGTCAATTCAGGAAGTACAATCAAATTTAAATTATCTTCAATGCTTTTCAATTAGGAAACATTTGAATTTCAATTGGAGTTTCGTTCACTTTTTGGAATTGACTGTAATTGATATGGAATTAACCCCAACCCTGGAATTAACCCTCCGACCCTACACTACACTTTTGCTCTCCTCTCCTCTCCTCTCATCTCATCTCTTCTCCCCCCTCATCTCCTCTCCTCTCATCCCTAGGCGACGTGGACCCATCCTACATCTTAACACAACAGTGATCCTCATCCTACATCGACTCAGTGACTACTGACGCGAGGGGAACCAACAGGGTCATGAACCCTCCTCATTATATAGGCAGGCCTATAATGTGAACAGAAATGTGTCTTCTCTATGCCTCCATCTCTCTGTGTAGGCAGAGAGAGAGCAGAAGAAAACACAATGGACAGGCACAGAGAGAGAGATACACGGCAGGCATAATAAATAGCCTACAGTGGCGCGATAATCTAAGAGTGAGCACTATTGGGTCCTTACTCGCTAGCTGCTGACAGTATGGGCGTAATATCAAACCCTAGTCCTTCCTATGACCGTCAGGCTCTGAAAAGCATGAGAGGGTGTGAGCGGGTTTAAAGCTTGATCAATAGCTCGACCTTTTGGCCGATATGGCTGAGTAGTATCCGTTACTCTCCTGGGACAATGTCAATGTTCGTGACTTCCAAAAAGAGTGTGTGTGTGTGTGTGTGTGTGTGTGTGTGTGTGTGTGTGTGTGTGTGTGTGTGTGTGTGTGTGTGTGTGTGTGTGTGTGTGTGTGTGTGTGTGTGTGTGTGTGTGTGTGTGTGTGTGTGTGTGTGTGTGTGTGTGTGTGTGTGTGTGTGTGTGTGTGTGTGTGTGTGTGTGTGTGTTGTGCGTTGTGCGTGTTTAATCTGTTATTTCCGAGAACAAAGTAAGAGTAATAGTACGCATAGTTTAAGGACATAAGAAGATGGCAGAGAGAAAGAAAAAAGAGAGAGATGGAGATTGAGAGAAAGGGAGCGTGTGAGAGAGAAAGAGAAAGTTGGAGAGGTACCAAATATTTTAACCATATACAGCACGTTCGGAAATTATTCAGACCCCTTGACTTTTCCCCCCAAAAAATGTACTTTACAACCTTGTTCTAAAATTGATTAAATAAAAAACTGTCCTCATCAATCTACACACAATACCACATAATGACAAAGTGAAAACAGGTTTTTTGAAATTCTTGCAAATTAATACAAAATAAAAAACAGAAATACCTTAATTACATAAGTATTCAGACCCTTCGCTATGAGACTCGACATTGAGCTCAGGTGCATCATGTTTCCATTGATCATCCTTGAGATGTTTCTACAACTTGATTGGAGTCCACCTGTGGTAAATTCAATTGATTGGACATGATTTGGAAAGGTACACACCTATCTATATAAGTTCCAACAGTTGACGGTGCATGTCAGAGCAAAAACCAAGCCATGTGGTCGAAGGAATTGTCCGTAGAGCTCAGATCTGTGTTCTTGGGCACAGATCTGGGGAAGGGTACCAAAACATGTCTTCCGCATTGAAGGTCCCCAAGAACACAGTGGCCTCCATCATTCTTAAATGGAAGAAGTTTGAAACCACCAAGACTCTTCCTAGAGCTGACCACCCGGCCAAACTGAGCAATCGGGGGGAAGGGCCTTGGTCAGGGAGGTGACCAAGAACCCGATGGTCACTCTGACAGAGCTCCAGAGTTCCTCTATAGAGATGGGAGAACCTTCCAGAAGGACAACCATCTCTGCAGCACTCCAACAATCAAGCCTTTATGGTAGAGTGGCCAGGCGGAAGCCACTCCTAAGTAAAAGGCACATGACAGCCCGCTTGGAGTTTGCCAAAAGGTACCTAAAGACTCTCAGACCATGAGAAACAAGATGATCTGGTCTGATGAAACCAAGATTGAACTATTTGGCCTGAATGCCAAGCATCACGTCTGGAGGAAACCTGGCACCATCCCTACGGTGAAGCATGTGGTGGCAGCATCATGCTGTGGGGATGTTTTTCAGTGGCAGGGACTGGGAGACTAGTCAGGATTGAGGGAAAGATGAATGGAGCAAAGTACAGAGAGATTATTGATGAAAACCTGCTCTGGAGCGCTCAGGACCTCAGACTGGGGCAAAGGTTCACCTTCCAACAGGACAGTGACCCTAAGCACACAGCCAAGACAACACAGGAGTGGCTTCGGGACAAGTCCTTGAATGTCCTTGAGTGGTCCAGCCAGAACACGGACTTGAACCCAATCGAACATCTCCGGAGAAACCTGAAAATAGCTGTGCAGCGACGATCCCCAACCAGCCTGACAGAGCTTGAGAGGATCTGCAGAGAAGAATGGGAGAAACTCCTCAAATAAAGGTGTGTCAAGCTTGTATCTTCATACCCACGAAGACTAGAGGCTGTAATTGCTGCCAAAGGTGCTTCAACAAAGTACTGAGTAAAGGGTCCGAACTTACTTATGTAGATGTGATATTTCAAAAAAAGAAAATTATACATTCCTAAAATGTTCTAAAAAACATTTTCTTCTTTGTAATTATGTGTGTAGATATATGAGGTTAAAAAAACTATTTAATAAATTTTATAATAAGGCTGTAACTTAACAAAATGTGGAAAAAGTGAAAAGGTCAGAATACATTCCCGAATGCACTGTATATGGTCAAAAGCACCCCATTAAAGCCTGCAAGGAATATACAACGCCATACCATGAAATACAATGGCACAACCTAAGAAAGCTATGAAAAACAACTGAAATCGAGGTGCTAGTGTCAGAGGTCGAGTACGACCAAAAGGTTTTATTTGGGTCGCTCAGTTGTGGCTTGACCAGTAAAAAATGTAAGTACTAAGAGAGGACCATTAGGACAATTCAAGTTGCTTTAGCTATGGCAAATATACTTAAAATGAGTAGGCAACACTCACAAATAGGCTATCCATCCTCAACAGTTCCCTCCTGTAGGCGTATAGGCCAACATTGCTGTTCTGCAGAATGAACGAGTCGTGCGCTCCACCTGGCCACCACGTTCAGCAGCGTATTTTGCGCATTACATTTAAGTCATTTAGCAGACGCTCTTATCCAGAGCGACTTACAAATTGGAAAGTTCATACATATTCATCCTGGTCCCCCCGTGGGGAATGAACCCACAACCCTGGCGTTGCAAGCGCCATGCTCTACCAACTGAGCCACACGGGACCACATACTGCGCATCACATCACATACTGCAACCATAGTCAAACTCATTTTGTAATAGTGCTTTTATGGCAATGTGGGTGACGTCTATTGCTCCATTCAAATTTGGGAACCCATTGAAGGCGAAGAAACCCCTCTGACATCAACCTGTTGTGCGCTGGTGTATGGAAAGTGTACGTAACTGTTTGTTTAGCTGATTATTGCGTCTAAAACATTGTCTCATCGAAGGCTGTGAGATGCCGATCAGCAAACTCCAGCTGAAAAGTGCCCATTGCCATAACCCATCGCTTGAAAGCACTTGGATGTGCACCGGAATGGCATGGGTTTACCTTTTTTAAAGTAGGTCTAAAACCTTGCTAAAATCCTATAAGATTGGTTTTGTGAAACAACATCTGATGACCAAATCTGTACTTTCTGCAAAAAAGTCTCACCTGTCTCTAAAAAGAGACCATTATCTCAGTCTTTTATAGTATTTCAACAATGGTTTCACTTTCACACATGCCTCTAATTTAACAAACTACTGTACATTATATGGATTATTATCTTAACAAATGTACTGATGTGGTCAAATTATATGATATAGCCTGTAAAGAAATGTTGCATGAATTCACAATGGAAATACAATGAAATAGAAAAATGATTTAATTATTACTCTCACAATTTCACTAATTGTTCAACATACAGTGCACATAGAAAGTCTACACCCCCTTGAATGTTTTCTCATTTTGCTGCCTTAATATTAAATCTAAAAAGGAGTTAAATTTGATTTTGTCCTACAAATCTACACAACCTACTCCACATTTTCAAAGTGAAAGAAAGTTTTAGATAATGTTCCACAAAAAAAATACAGTATCATAATTGGACAAGTCTCCACCCACCTGAGTTAAAACTTGCGGAAAGCACCAGCCATTACAGCTGTGAATCATTTTCATTAAGATTCTATCAACTTTGCACAACTTTTAGGACAACATACAGTGCCTTCAGAAAGTATTAACACCCCTTGACTTTTTCCACATTTTGTTGTGTTACAGCCTGATTTTAAAATTTATTAAATATACGTTTTTTTTACGCACAATACCCCATAAATTGGAAATATGTTTTTCAAAATGTTGACTAATTAATTAAAAACGAAAAGCTGGAATGTCTTGAGTATTCAACCCCTTTGTTATGGCAAGCCTAAATGAGTTCAGGAGTAAACATTTGATTAACAAGTCACATAATAAGTTGCATGGACTCACTATGTGTGCAATAATAGTAATAATAGTAATACTTTTTGACTACCTCATCTCTGTACCCCACACATACAATTATCTCTAAGATCCCTCAGCCCAGCAGTGAATTTCAAACACAGATTCAACCACAAAGACTGTTTTCCAATTGGTAGTTGGGTAAACTGGAAGGAAACTGCTCTGGGATTTCACCATGAGGCCAATCGCAGTTTCCTTCCTCTCCGGCAACTAAGTTAGGATCTTTGTAGTGACTGGGTGTATTGATACACCATCCAAAGTGAAATTAATAACTTCACCATGCTCAAAGGGATATTCAACATCTGCTTTTTTAAAACAGTTACAGAGTTTAATGGCTGTGATAGAAGAAAACTGAGGATGGATCAACAACATTGTAGATGTTACAATACTAACCTTATTGACAGAGTGAAAAGAAGGAAGTCTGTACAGAATACAAATATTACAAGACATGCATCCTGTTTGCAACAAGGCACTAAAGTAATACTGCAAAAAATGTGGCAAAGCAATTCACCTTTTTGAAGGTTGTACTGTACTATAATAAGCTAATGCTAAGCTATTTGCAAACTACGTGTGGCGCCATGTTTGTTGACATTATATAATGCATTCTATCAGACCAAAGATGTTAAAATGGGGTGAGGAATGGTTCACTCATCTTTCGAATAAACTTCCGGAAGTGAATGAAGGGAAGTGAATGATCGTAGACGACACACCCCCTTCAACATGCATACTGTAAACAGATCAACCCCGTCTTCTCTCTTATCTTTGGTTGACGTGAAGAAAAAAAAAATGGCGGAGCGCTCAAACTACCCATCGTCGGAATACTTTCAATTTCTAGAAAGTGTTTTACTCAGTCATTACGATCAATGTTGAGTTCACCTGTGATGTGATGAATTATAAATAGTAATTGCTATTAGCTAATTCATGTTGTGGTTTCTGTCAGCAGAGAATTCTCTAAATATGACCGCTTGTGTTACTTTATTCTTTCCTTAGTTAGCGCTAGAACTAATGTAGTCTACATTTTCCGGTTTGGGTTATTGTGTGTGGTAGCTACTTCTGTGAATGTCTGAACATTGCATCCAAAATTAACTGGTCACATTTAGGACATAACTTTGTAAGGACTGTGTTTGTGCAAAATGTTTATTTGAAAAACCAGTGTGGCTAGCTCAAATGCTGATTTGCGTCAAATCGAAACTGGACGTTCTAAATAAGCGTTCTAATCGCACAGGTTTGAGCGTATGCTGCAGGGACCGCTGTAGAATGATCACACTTATTTTTTTTGTAATTATTATTACATTTAAAAACATGTTTTTTGGTACGTGTGAAAATGTTAAGGGGAGGGTAGGGATGTTTCATGGTCTGACAAACACAGCTCTAGCCTTGTCACCTTTCACCGCAGATGCAGAAGTGCGACATAGGCGGATGCAGGGGATTGAGACGTATCCAATGCAAAAAAAGGATTTCTCTAGTTTAAATGTACCGATTTCTATGGGATTTTTTTATTCTGCTAATTCGTTTCCTCGGGGGCGCGGAATGTAAATTTACGCACACTCTCAAAACACTTTGCGTGGAAATGATCTCACGCATGGTTTACGCACAGATTTGTGCTTATGCATGACTGATAAATTAGGTCACTGGAGCGATGTCAGCTACCATTATATTTTAAAAGATTAAATTGAAGCTGGGAGTATTAACTTTTATGTGAGATTCAAAATTATTTTATATTTTTTAACCAGCGATCCCTCTATGGCTTTTCTCAGATGTAACAGCAGGGGTTGGTTATTCTATCTTTTTGTTCACACACATCACAAAAATGATTCTGAAGAGAGTTGTTCAAAGACTGAGACAAATCCCCTGACACCCCAATTAGAAGACAATGGCTTGTGTTTGTGTGTGTGTGTCTCGCCCATTATGTTGGAATTGTGTCGACTGGAATCCCCCAAATACGTGTGAATAAAATTAGCCAACACTTTGGTTAGTGTTGTCCGAAACTGAGATGTGATATTTTGTGAATGTTGCTATCTCTTCTGAGAGAGATAGCAACAATTACTGTCATTAAGCTCATTCTCTATATTGAGCGCATCTGAAAAAGACACTCATGAACCCCCACTTCAAAATCTGCTACACACTTTTAAACCTAACACCACCTATACACTACTAAATAAATGTCCCAAAACGATTAATGCTTCTTTAGGTAATTACACTGTGGTGTGGTTGGCTGTTGGATCACCTGTAATAAATCTAATGGGTGCATCCCAAATGGCACCCAATTCCCTATATAATGCCATTTTGGACACACTCTAATGACTGGGACTGCTGAGGAATATTAGAGTATAGTGGATTGATGTACACTGGCGGCGGTGCATTAGCTTGTCGTAATTGAGCTATGGTGGCCACCCCCTGACTCCCACACGCTGCCTATATGCACGCCCGCATACACACACACACAGAGAGAGAGAGAGAGACGCACACACACAAAGACACACACCACCCTCATAGCCCATGTAACAGCTAATTGATTGTGTGATGTAATAATACAGGCCTTCCCAACCAAGCAACTTAAGGCATCCTTCACCTGTGAACAGACTTCCATTTTAACTGCAATGCGGCTGGGTCCCGGGGCAGGACAGGGAGCGTAGAATTAACAGTAGTGGTTTGTTAATGGGCCCTTCAAGAACCTATTGTATTTGTTAATATGTGAATACACTCCACTCCCTCCTAAATGGACGCACCCCTGACTGAATGGATGTCCGGCCAGCCGTTCAGTGTTGATGTTTCAATTTCAGGGGTGTGTGTTCCGTCTTTGTGAGCGCTGCCGTCTCTTTAATGTTTTTATAATGTAGTACATTTGGCAACACAGACAGAGATAGCATATCCCCCTAAATCAGGGGTGTGCAATTCCAGTCCTTGGGGGCCTGATTGTTGTCACAGTTTTGCCCCAGCCCCAGCTAACACACTTGACTCCAATAATCACCTAATTGTGATCTTCAGTTTAGAATGCAATTTGATTAATCAGCTGTGTTTGCTAGGAATGGAGAAAGAGTGTGACACCAATCAGGCCCCCGAGGACTGGAGTTGCCCACCCTTACCCTAAATGGACACGAGCCAGAACCAGTGCCAGTCTTTTAAATCTGTTCAACAACTAGTACTGAACAAAAATATAAACACAACACGTAAAGATAATTCTTATTACAATTACAATTATAATTCTGGTAGATCGCTCCTACCAGGTGGTGAATCGCATCTCTGCATGTCTGGCAGACATATCAGTGTGGATGACGGATCACCACCTCAAGCTGAACCTCGGCAAGACGGAGCTGCTCTTCCTCCCGGGGAAGGACTGCCCGTTCCATGATCTCGCCATCACGGTTGGCAACTCCATTGTGTCCTCCTCCCAGAGTGCTAAGAACCTTGGCGTGATCCTGGACAACACCCTGTCGTTCTCAACTAACATCAAGGCGGTGACCCGTTCCTGTAGGTTCATGCTCTACAACATTCGCAGAGTACGACCCTGCCTCACGCAGGAAGCGGCGCAGGTCCTAATCCAGGCACTTGTCATCTCCCGTCTGGATTACTGCAACTCGCTGTTGGCTGGGCTCCCTGCCTGTGCCATTAAACCCCTACAACTCATCCAGAACGCCGCAGCCCGTCTGGTGTTCAACTTTCCCAAGTTCTCTCACGTCACCCCGCTCCTCCGCTCTCTCCACTGGCTTCCAGTTGAAGCTCGCATCCGCTACAAGACCATGGTGCTTGCCTACGGAGCTGTGAGGGGAACGGCACCTCCGTACCTTCAGGCTCTGATCAGGCCCTACACCCAAACAAGGGCACTGCGTTCATCCACCTCTGGCCTGCTCGCCTCCCTACCTCTGAGGAAGTACAGTTCCCGCTCAGCCCACTCAAAACTGTTCGCTGCTCTGGCACCCCAATGGTGGAACAAACTCCCTCACGACGCCAGGTCAGCGGAGTCAATCACCACCTTCCGGAGACACCTGAAACCCCACCTCTTTAAGGAATACCTAGGATAGGATAAAGTAATCCTTCTAACCCCCCCCCCCCCCCTTAAAAGAGTTAGATGCACTATTGTAAAGTGGTTGTTCCACTGGATATCATAAGGTGAATGCACCAATTTGTAAGTCGCTCTGGATAAGAGCGTCTGCTAAATGACTTAAATGTAAATGTAAATGTAAAGACATTTCCGTACGCACCTAAAACATATTTCTCACAAATGTTGTGCACAAATTTGTTTACATCCCTGTTAGTGACCATTTCTCCTTTGCCAAGATAATCCATCCACCTGGCAGGTGTGGCATATCAAGAAGCTGATTAAACAGCATGATCATTACACAGGTGCACCTTGTGCTGGGGACAATACAAATCCATTCTAAAATTTGCAGTTTTGTCACACCACACAATACCACAGATGTCTCAAGTTTTGAAAAAGCGTGGAATTGGCATGCTGACTGCAGGAATGTCCACCAGAGCTGTTGCCAGAGAATTGAATGTTAATTTCTCTACCATAAGCCACCTCCAACGTCATTTTAGAGAATTTGGCAGTACGTCCAACCGGCCGCACAAGCGCAGACCCCGTGTAACCACGCCAGATCTCCACATCCGGCTTCTTCACCTGCGGGTTCGTCTGAGACCAGCCACCCGGACAGCTGATGAAACTGAGAAGTATTTCCGCCTGTAATAAAGCCCTTTTGCGAGGAAGAACTTATTCTGATTGAAGCCTGGCTCCCAAGTGGGTGGGACTATGCCCTCCCATGCCCACCAATGGCTGCGCCCCTGGCCAGTCAAGTGAAATCCATAGATTAGGGCCTAATAAACTGATTTCCTTATATGAACATTAACAGTAAATTTGTTTAAATTGTTGCATGTTGCATTTATATTTTTGTTCAGTATACATTTAGGGGAATAATTATCATTGTAGTAGTTATTATAATTTGGAGCTGCAGTTTAAGCCTGACTGCTTCTTAAGTCGAATGAACATTAGTGCTCTCTCTGCCTCAGGCCTTGAGCTGGTGTAGTGCTCGCTATATATATAAGAGCTACTATTTAGAGCCTTATCCCAGTTCATTCACACTACATACTACACCCGCACACGACGTCAAGGTCAAACCGATCTTGTGTGTGTGTGTGTGTGTGTGTGTGTGTGTGTGTGTGTGTGTGTGTGTTGACATGCATGCTTGCATTTTTGTGCTTGCTTGGTCTTGTGATTCTCAAGTGACACAGTTATAAATGTCATGTTGTTGGTTGGCCTAAAGAGGACGAGAAGGTATCACTGACCCGCTGACATGCTTCCTAAAACAAACAGGAACACACTGACATTAGAACCCAAGGAGAGCTAGAAAATGTATGACAAAAATGCCTTTGATAGTCAACACACTAATAATAACTCAAAAAGAGAAGGGATGAATCTTTTAGAAAAATTGTTTTGTTTCCACCCATTACACATACTATGATTACATATTCACGCACATCGTTCCGCAAATGCAAACTTGCCAGCATCCAACATTAGTTATGACAACATTGCCAGGGATACAGCGTCTGTCTCCCATATTACATTTGTAGCATCGCCGGGTGCAACTCAACATCTATCTCTTGAGTTGTAAGTCGACAGATGCTCCTGAGGAATCTCCTCACCCCTCTACTCCCTCTCCCCCCCACCCCCCTCTCGCTCACTCGCTCTCCTTGCTCAAACTCATATTTCTTCAGTTTCCTTTCGCCTATACCTCCCTCCTCAAATCCCCACACCCTTCTGCCCTCCCTCCCTTCCCTCTCCTCGTATCGCTTTCCCCGTGTTCTCCCTCTTTCCTCATATCTCCCCTTCACAACCTCCTATTCTCCTAAAGCCTGTCTCTCTGGTCCCAAGGCACCTGTTGAAGGGATTACACACCTTCCTGTGCCAAGTTCAGTACAGACCTGCTCTGATACTCTGCCTGCGTCCCAAGTGGCACCTTATTCCCTATATAGTTCACTAATTTTGACCAGAGCCCATAGGACCCTGGTCAAAAGGAGTACATTGCATATAGGACTAGGGTTCAGCTTTTCTATTGCAGCCACCGTCATCTCAAGGGGCTTTCAAGATTTATTGAAATGATTTAGTTCAGATTTGTTGGCACAATTCACATTGGTTGTCCATACTGGTGTGACCAACTGGGTCTGTTAGCATGCTAAGCTAAAGCCTAGGCATTAACTTGTGGAGCTAACAAGTCTTCAGGTCTAAGAAAAGGTTAGGCTACTAATCGCGCGAGCGCAGTTCACCAAATCACCTCCATTACACTGTCCATCGTTGATGATTGGGCTAGTTAACTTTCAGCCTGACTGTATGGTCGTCCTTTGAGGTTGACGACAAGACACTGTCGTCCATCTTATGTTTTTCCCTATAGATTGAGCAACCTTCCTTCACCACATCCAACCAAAACTCTATTTGACCTCTTTCTCTCCCCGCCTCTCCTTTCTCTTTCCTCTGTTTCTTATACACACTGCTTCTCTCCTAGCCTCCTGCCTGGCCCATATTTCTTACTCTCTCTTTCCTCTTTATCTTCTGCTCACTATTTCTCTCCTAGCCTCCTGACTGTCCATCAGTCTTACTATCTCTGTGCATCTCTTGGTATTCTCTTTTGGGTGTGTCTTCCTCAGCCCTGTCTTTTCCTGCATCAGAAGATGCTCGCGGCACGAAACAGCGTTACATCATTGCAACGGAATGGCTGATCATACGGAGAGAGAGAAGAGGCCCATCCGTCTTAATGTTTCAAATGCAGACTCCCATTTGTTAAGGCTAAGGGAGGATCCCTGCAGATGGACGACCCAGTAGCTCCTTTATTAAACAACTCATTAATTTCTGTCCCATGGCCGTCCAGCTCTCATTCTCCTATCATTCCCTCTGTCAGCACCCATGGATGTCCTTGTCCATCTTGTTCTCTCTCTCTCTCTCTCTCTCTCTCTCTCTCTCTCTCTCTCTCTCTCTCTCTCTCTCTCTCTCTCTCTCTCTCTCTCTCTCTCTCTCTCTCTCTCTCTCTCTCTCTCTCTCTCTCTCTCTCTCTCTCTCTCTCTCTCTCTCTCTCTCTCTCTCTCTCTCTCTCTCTCTCTCTCTCTCTCTCTCTCTCTCTCTCTCTCTCTCTCTCTCTCTCTCTCTCTCTCTCTCTCTCTCTCTCTCTCTCTCTCTCTCTCTCTCTCTCTCTCTCTCTCTCTCTCTCTCTCTCTCTCTCTCCTTGGACAGTATCTCATTCTATTGCCTCTCCATTTCCTACCTTTGGTCTTTCTCTCTTTCTTTACAGCTTTCATGTTCCCTCCATCCCTTGTTGCCTTCATCACTCTCAGTGTCATTTTTCGCTCTGTGTCTCCTTTGGAGAAAATGCTGAAACAGAGAAATGTAATAGTTGAAGGGAGGACCATGATTCTCAGTAATGGGTCTATCATGTGATGTCCCACAGCAGGCCAGACAGACGGCAACAGTAATGCCCCTACATACCCGCACCTACTGCCAGGTGGCAAGGCTCAGCACAGCACAGCTAAACAAGTAAACAATGCATTGCTTCCAGTGGTTTGCTGAAACAGACTTCGCCACTGTTTCACTGGATACTGATGATACAGTAAATAAACCAGGCGACAAGAAAAGGCTGGCACTCCAAAATGTACATAAAAGAAGAAGAAAAAAAGATGTCACCTCGTTTGAAAGGAAAATGCTGACGCGTTTATTTAAACGGCGGTTGTTTCAAGCCTTCATATCGTCCAACTTTTCATCCAGACCCACACTGTTCTGCAAAGATGACATTTGGAGATCCCACTACCTCTCATCTCACCCTGGACCAGCCGCACAGCCCTGACATCTGCCTCTTCAAAAGCTGTCAGTTTCAAAGGGACTGAGATTTTGTCTGTTTTAGCTGAGCTTTTTTAGGACTTTTTCAAAGCTTCCCTCCATCCCCCACACCCCGTCCCCCCTCGCTCTCTTTCTCTCCCTGGAATTCGGCTTCCTCTAAAACGTATTCAGTTTTATCCTCTCACTTTGTCTTCCTCAGAATAACTCTGTCTTTGTTATTCCAGGCAGGGAAACATGGAAATATGTAAACATATTTGTGCCTTCTTCAGCCACAGGAAGTGGCTCTCGCTAGGAAGTGTGTTATAAAGAGGAGGCCTTCGAACGACAGTCGCCCACCTGAAACGTAAAAATTTAATATGTGGTTTGGCAAGTTTTATTGCCATATTTGACATTTTGTTTCATATTATAACTTTGTTTCAGAGTAGGCCTAGTGTGAAAATGTCAGTGTGTTCAACTAACAGACCGAGACGAACTGAAATCAAACACTCAAAGACCTTTACTGGAAATGACTTACAACTGAACTCATTACAGTTTCAAATCAAATCAAATGTTATTTGTCAGATGCTTCGTAAACAAGAGGTGTAGACTAACAGTGAAATGCTTCCTTACGGGCCCTTCCCAACAATACAGAGATAAAAAAATGAGAAATAGTAGCAATAAAAAAATAAAAACAACAACACAAGGAATAAATAAATATAAAAATAATAACACAAGGAATAAGTACACAATGAGTAACGATAACCTAGCTATATACACAGGGTACCAGTACCGAGTCGATGTGTAGGGGTACAAGGTAATTGAGGTAGATATGTACATATACAGTGCATTTGGAAAGTATTCAGACCCCTTTTTCCACATTTTGTTACGTTAAAGCCTTATTCTAAAATGTATTAAACATTTAAAAATCCTCGTCAATCTACACAAAATACCCTATAATGAGAAAGCTTTTGCACATTTACTACAAATAAAAAACAGAAATACCAGCTCCTGACCTGTTCCACAACAGCCTCGTCGATGTGCTTTGTGTGCTTTGTCGGGGATAAACAACACAAACACGCACCCTGTCAACAAACCGACAAGGAACTTTTGATTTCCCTATTAACATGCTAGTCAGAACACAATTTATTGATACATCCATTTTCAAATAGTCAACCTCAACAAAAACCTTTCAAATGAACCAACAGATATCGAAACAAAAAGTCCCTTTTGAATCAAGGGAGCAGAGAATTCCATGAACTTCCATCAATTCCCTTACAGAACTACTCAAAATAATGTTGATGGTGTCAGGTGCCGTGCGTGTTAATGACAGCTAGGGCATTGGGGTAGAGGTTGAGATTAGGAAGAGAACCGATGTCATTTCACCCTCCACCCTCCAGGTCCTGACACCTTGGGGTGAAAAAAAAACCCATCAACACTGATTTTGATACAACCTGTTTATGCATCTCACCACCCTTCAGCTCGCCTTTTCGCTTTCCCCCTTGCACCACCCCTCCACCCAGGGAAATTCAGTGACCAGAAACCGGCCCGGCATTTCCTTGAAACCCCACACCAGTCCATTTTTTCTTTGCAGACCCTCAATATTAGCCCCTAAAAAATGTATCACCGACCCGCTGAGCTAAAGATGGACCAGCCCATCTGGTATTTTCCCGAACTGCCCTATGGCCAGTCCGTTTCTGCCACCACTCAGGCTCCACCACTGAGCACCACTGTCATCCCTCCTTGGGAGAGCCCCAGACAACAACCAAGCACTCTGTGGGGTTAAGTCAAGCCTCTTGGTGGCTTTTGGCTGCATGGCCCTGAAAGGCAGAGAGAGGAGGATGATACATTTAGTCTAAGGAAGGCTGGAGAACACAAAAGTTTAGTGGAAGAAAGGGTGCTTTATATACCTCTTCATGCAGTGAACCGAAGGCGGAAGGGATGATATGTTGAAAGGAAAGAGAGGAGAGAAAGAGTTAAAAAGATAAAGTGCTTGAGCGTATTAGAATTGGACGGGGGAATAACATTCCCATGAGTGGTACCAGAGGGAATAAGGGATAGGAGAAAAAGAGGGATAAATTATAGTGGCAAATTGCAGAGAAGTACAGATGGGGAGGTGTTCCATATCAAAGTCATTGATTGGAAATATGTCACGATGACTCAAACTGCATGATTAACCTCATTTGAGAAATGCATGTCATTCCAGAAACAAAACTTTATCGGGTTTTTAAAAAAGTACCAAATCTGCTCCATAAACAGTCCCAATGTGATATGGTAATAGGGCTAAATAGCAGCAGTCACTGAGGTCCCCTACAGAGCAGCAAATCCCTCCTCATCACACCATGTCCCAGTACATTTATACATGGGAACTCAGTGACCCACACCACCACCACAACCACCACCATTGCCTCCCCATCCTATCCTATAGTAAACCTGTTCATTGCTCTCTTTAAGTACAATACAGTAGCACAACAGCCCACATTGCAGGCCGCATCTCTGCCTTCAAACGCACCTTTACAAAGGTCAACGAGTACACACACACACACGCATGCATGCGCACACACACACACACACACACACACACACACTGTACACACACACACACAATAACCCCCAAACACACACACTTCATTAATACCTCAGACATGGAAACAGCTGATGTGTGCAGTCCACTGGTACAGCCATATTCAGTAAGACATATCTATATATGACAGGCTTTGGCGATTCCTGTGGGGGGGTGCTGCCTGCACCAGAGTGACCTAACCCACCAAGCCTCTATGTTTTATGGATAATTGATGCCGAGACTCTGTTCGGATTCTTTCCCCACAAAGTAATGTAGCCTGTGTCCCAAATGACACCCCGTCCCCTATATAGTGCACTACTTTTGACCACACCTACACTGTACATCTATGGGATCTTAATTTGATCACCCTTTTGTTGCTGAGAATTCACATTAAAACACGGGTTATATTAACAGTATTGCACTTTTCACACCTAATTTTTGACCAGCTAATAGCCTAACCACCGATCACGCAACGTTCAAATCCTGTTGCCGCATAATTATTTTGCTATGACAATAGTGGTCAAATGAAGATGCTACATCTGTATGTAGGACATAGGGTGTCATTTGGGACAAACGCATATGAACACAGAGCACAAGGTAGCCCACGGATATCAGATTTCACAGTTATGATCATGGACGTTCAGGGTCTCCCTTCAGCTTTGCTTTGACTTGTGTCTGCTATATATAGATTCGTTAGGGACAGACAAAGAAAGGAATAGGATAATGAAGGTGGATATAAAGGGATGGATTAAGGAAGTTGGCTGATTGTTTTAATCCCCCATGAGAAGGAAAGGTAAATGAGAGAGACTTTGAGATAGGGATGGGCATAAATAAGAAGTTACAATTAGAAAATACAACTTTAAAATACCCTAAAGACCAATGTATCAAAATAAAATATAAGATACTTTTGTAAAGTTTTGTAGTTTATTTAAATGCATGTCTTTTGTATTATAAAGTACAAAAATACATTGCTACTAAACGGTCGAAAAGAAACAACATTCTCAGTAACGGTTACAGAAACGTCTTACTTGCTATGACTGTGATATGTTGTCGTTAATCTACCTTAGTTGAATGCGTTGACTCTCTGGACAAGAGCGTCTGCTAAATGACCAAGATGTACTGTAAATGTATACGTGAAAATGAACAACTGCAAAGCACACAGGGTATTGTCATTGGCCTTGTTTCGGGGCGGCGCTCATTAGAATAATACTCAGCATGCCTTGGAATTGTTCATTTTTACATATACTGTACATCTACAGTATACGTTAATTTAGCAGATAGTCTTATCACACCATAGTGCCATCATACTTTTTTATAACAATGTAGGGTGAAATGGGGCCACAAAATGTTTAACTTCTATAAGGAAATGGTATAGAAAAGTATTTGGTATTTTGAAAATTACAGCCTTTTGAAAATATCTTGTTACAAAATACATTGGACTGTAGTTCAGCCCAGTGTAATACAACATACAAAATACTCAGAAGTAATTCAAATACATGTAACAGAACTACTACCCATCTCTGCTTTGAGAATGGTTAAGTGTGAGAGACAGGGGAAGTTGGAGAGCTTAGGAGATGAATGAGAGAGTGTGTGAAAAAGAGAAATATCAAAAGAGGATCTAAGGACAGAGACCCCTGAGTGGGAGGTGTGAGAAAATGATTTAAGAAAACCAGATGCGTGGAGGGAAGGCGAGAAAGAGAGAGAGTAAAGAAATAGGTGTCAGGTGGAATGGGTGCTGGAGACTGAGCAGGTGATTATTAATAGCAAGGGGTTTGATTAGTTAAGTGTGGTTAAAGGAAGCGATAGGGTTTCCATCTTTCCCTCCTAAAATAGTCGGAGAGGAGGGGTATAAAAAAGAAAGGAGTGGACCCTCGTTCCTTTATCAGACCTCCATCCTATCTCTCTGGCCCCTTTCTCCATCTCCTCCGTACTACTCCTCACCTTAACTCAGGTAAGGCTGCGTGCTTTGGTCAACAACCAGGGTTGGGGTCAATTCCATTTTAATTCAGCCAATTCAGGAAGTAAACATTGGGATTTCAGTTTACTTCCTGAATTGATTGAATTGAAATGGAATTGACCTGGTAATAACATGGAAAAGGGCTTCGTAAATTGGTCACCACAGTAGAGAATATCTATAATTCAATTTTAGGCAATTTTGCAGTACACTTACTAACAGCTACTTTGGAGAAAAAAATGACAAAAATGATATGTAAAGTTGTGAGGGTAAGATCAGGTTTAAGTATGTAGGTAGTTCTGTGTTGGAAAATAGCATGAGCAGGTGCAATTTGTGGTGTTAGTTAGTTGTATAATGGGAATGCAAATTGCTGACACTGTGAAATAGTATTAAGTGATTACATTTTTTAACAAAGATGCCTCTCGGGACTATAACCTTCCCTCATTAACATTCTGTATGTGATTACGTTGAGTATGTTTAGTGCATTTGCATGATACTCATGTGCCCATATCTCCTTGTTAATGCATATTCATGGAGTCAGTGAACTGTTTTAGTGGCTATAGCCTCTGTTAATTAAACAGAGACAAATAATGGGTGCATCCCAAATGGCACCCTATTCCCTATAGTGCACTACTTTTGGCCCAGGCCCAATAGGGCTCTGGTCAAAAGTAGCGCACTATATAAGGGATAGGGTGCCATTTGCTATGAATACAATGTGTTGTTTGTGTGTCATGATGAAATATGACCTCAAGACTTCAGACGTTGCTTTAAATGCTAACGGATAGCTTAAGCGATTGGCATATTTTTATTTACTTAATAATATTATACTACTCTGTTTGTGTCTCATGTAAATGTCTCGTGACGTGGTTTCCTTATTGACATGTTTGGCATTTGCATGTAGATGATTGTCCCATTGTTCCAGATGAAATTATGAGACGATGTGATGAGTTGATTAGATAAGATTACATTATTAGCTTGCGAGTCATAGCGGTACCTTTGTGTGCCATCCAGGAGAGTCCCTACTACTACGCAATGCCTATTGTTGTGGCTGCTCAATCATTGAATTGGGTCATTTGGAAGCTAGACCTGGGTTCAGATACTATATCAGATATTTTTTGCATTACCCTACCTTGATAGACAGGTGGGCAAGTTTGCACTGGGACCACTCTATTGGTTCCATTGCTACAGTCACATTTAGTCAAGTACAGATAAAGTATTTTTTTAAGTATTTGAACCCAGGTCTGATTGTTCAGTTGTACTGTGGCGGTACAGTAGGTAGGTAGCTCAGCAGTTCTTTTCAGTACCATGCTGTCAGATAACATAATGGACTTTGGTGTTATGTCCAAAGATGATCCCCCACAATCCATCTGGGTGTTGTTTTTATGGCCGTGCCGCTCGGACCACCGCTCTTTGTGTTTTGGTATTGTAACCATGACAAGAGAGGCTGACTCCACTTTTTATGATGAAATCAATAGCATTTGTTCTGATGAATAGCAAACATTAGATTGGATACATAGCACAAGATAGCGGCCATAACTAAAGACATCATCACCGTTGGAGCTACAACATTGTGTTGTAGCCACCCAGTTGAGCTGTTCTGTACACAATTTCAACTATTCAGTTACAAGTTGGCTATCATCTGAATCAAAATCCTCCAATAAGAGGTTTCTGCTGTACAGTAGGCTAAAACAAGCACAGTCCCCAATTTGTTGTGTTTAAATCATTCTGATTCACTTACATAGTGGTTATTTAAATGTAAAATCAATTGTAAGTAAGAGCCCTACAAGGTATATGAATCCAGATACACAATGTTGCAAATCATTATCTCACCAACAGCACACAGACGTACATACATGTATATGCATGTACATAAACACACACACAAACTCATCCCCGCCCCATGAGGGCGAGCATGCACGCACACACACACAAACTCATAACCCTGACCATGTGCACACCTAACCTATACCAAGCACACAGATCAAATCTAAGTTCACACACGTCACAGACATATCAGCAAAGCCACACATTCGTACATACAAACACATACTCTCACTCACACACTGACACTACAAACGACCGCATATGAACATACACATGCTGAGATCGAGGGGGCTTAACTTAAGGGGCTCGAGTTTCTTGAGACGCTAGTACATTCTCCCTTGATCCCTCTCTCTCCTCACCCACATCCGGCCTGCCTAGACCCAGAACCCCCAGACCCCCTCTTCCACACACACACACACACACACACACACACACACACACACACACACACACACACACACACACACACACACACACACACACACACACACACACACACACACACACACACACACACACACACACACACACACACACACACCATGCAGCTGTTGTAATGCAGGCTAGGAGTCGGTCCGTTCTCCTGAGGCACGGTTGGGTTTCCCTCACCTCTGGGTGAGAAGAAGGGCACAGGTGGCTCTCACGCAGGAGAAAAGTATAAAGGTTTCATATTTATACTTTTCATTGGAGCCAAAGGGTAAGCCAAACTTAGGAGTGTTAGAAAGAGGTTGGGTGAAAGGAAGTGCTAGATCTCACTAAGATGAGGCTGACTGTTGAGGCATTCGCATAGGACAAACTGTGGAAAGAAAAACGACTAAATAGGATCTTGTAGGCTCCTATAGAGAGCAATAGTAATGGCATATTTTTGTAGGCACTAACTCCACCATTGCTCAATGGCCAAAGCCTATGGAGAAATTCATGTTTTTTTTGACGGGGTTTTGGATAAACTGCAAAAATAAGGTCTGTGGTAAACACAGACTTAGGAGATTTTCTACGTTTTGTTCTATGAGCTAATCTTCATCAGCTAATGTCACTTTTTGTGAATTTTGAAGCATTTATGTAATCAAAACAAGCACATTAACCACATAACCCTTACAGAAAAACCACGTGATCACATGTGAAAACGTGTTGTCGTGTGATCACATAGTCACATGTGATAACATGTGACCATGTAAACACATGCAAAATCATGATCTCATGTGAAATAAATGCCAAATTTCAACATGTGATATCATGAAACTACACGTGACAACATGTGAAAACCCAGGTGTCAAATGTCATTGAGAATATTTTACTTTAAACGGCATAACTGACATGCATTCAATTTTTTATTAAAAAATATATATATTTACTAGACAAGTCAGTTAAGAACAAATTCTTATTTTCAATGACGGCCTAGGAACAGTGGGTTAACTGCCTTGTTCAGGGGCAGAACGACAGATTTGTACCTTGTAAGCTCGGGGATTCAATCTTGCAACCTTTTGGTTACTAGTCCAACGCTCTATACACTAGGCTACCTGCCGCTAATTTAAACAGTCATGATCCCCTGCAGGTTTTGTCTAGTTCCCAGGACATTCCCAATAACCGTTGTAGAACATTGTGTCATGGGGCCCTGCATTACTTGGAACTAAACCTAATTTGGGATTTGAACTCACAACTGCTTGGTTGGTAGGTACCTGAAGTGCCTCCTGCGCTACAAACACTTGACACCGAGTAAACATAAATTTTTGGGGGATTTAAACTTGCAACCGCTTGGTTGAGTGCATCAATGTTTCTGCAGTGCCACCAGGTTCATACTTAATTGCTTGGAACGTGTTACGACACACCCAAAAATTAAGGTAGTGTAAAAAGTAGAAAAAGCTTAATTAAGCTACAAAAAAGTGTCAATGCGCAACCTTAACATGTGTTGACAATACAACAGAACAGATGAACCGGAACGACATTTACTTTCACAGGTGGCCAAAAAGAGCTGAACGCCACGCCTCCAGTATTCTGATCTGACCTGATGGATCATAGCTCAATGACCCAACTGGCTGGGTCAAAAAGAACACAACATGTGTCTGTCCACTATGGGCTGCTTTTAACCCAGCATTTTTTAAAGTGCAGTAGTAATTGTACCCAGAAAAAATGTACGTCATACTAGATTATCTGCACATGTACCCTAAAAGATATTAAAACCTCTCTGGGATAGATGGGACGCTTGCGTCCCAACAGCCATGTCAAAATGTAGAGCGCCAAATTCAAAAAAATTATATAAAATTAAACTTGATTAAATCACACATATAAGATATCAAATTAAAGCTACACTCGTTGTGAATCCAGCCAACATGTCAGATTTCAAAAAGGCTTTTCGGCGAAAGCAAACGATGCTATTATCTGAGGATACACCATAGTAAACAAAGAGAGAGAAGCATATTTCAACCATGCCGGCGCTACTCAAAACGCAGAAATAAAATATAAAAAACGCATTACCTTTTATGAGATTCTTTTGTTGGCACTCCAATATGTCCCATAAACATCACAAGTGGTCCTTTAGTTCGATTAATTCCGTCCATATATATCCAAATTGTCCATTTATTTGGCGCCGTTGTACCAGGAAAAACAGCGTTCAATTTGAGCAAAATCACGACACAATATCTAACAAAAAATTACCTCTAAACTTTGCCAAAACATTTCAAAGTACTTTTGTAATACAGCTTAAGGTATTTGTAAACGTTAATAATCGATCAAATTGAAGACAGGTCAATCTGTTTTCAATACAGGATATCAACAAACTCACGGAACATTTCATTTCTTGCCCAAATCTCAAACATAAACAAACGACGTCACTCCACTTCCGGGTTAATATCTTTTTCACCTCACTATGAAAAAACCTTAACCATTTTCCATACAATGGCGACATCCAGTGGAAGCAGTAGAAACTGCGCATTTACTGATTAGAATCCTGGTTTGCCCAACACAATCCATTGAACATAGAGGAACTGAACAATAAAAAAGTTAGTCCTCAGGGTTTTGACTGCTATATAAGTTATGTTATACTTACAGATATGATTCAAACTGTTTTAGAAACTTCAGAGTGTTTTCTATCCAAATCTACTAATTATATGCATATCTTATATTCTGGGGATGAGTAGCACGAAGTTGAAATTGCGCACGCTATTTTTCCCTAAGTGAAAACTCTGCACCCTATCCTAGAGTTTAACCAGTACCCAGGGCCAGATTAAGAAATTTGTCAAAATTATGCTCTCTGGTGTAATTTCAACATTGAGGACGGGCTCATGTGGATGGATAAAAAAATATATATAAATAATAATTGTTTTTGCCTCTTGGGTCCGTTATGGGCTTGGGCCATGCCCCTGACTCACACAACTGACCAGTCACATGTATCTCCTCCCCCGTTCTAACGATTAGCAGAGAGGCACCAGGCAGCAGCAGGCTATCTACACTCATTGACAGTTGGCTCCTGAATCCTCCTGTGGTTGGCGGTTGCAGAATATTATATATATAATATATACTGTGTATTTTTGGGGTAAGCCCCTGCATTAAGCCGGCCCTGAAGGTACCTTATGTGTACCTTTGACCTTGTATTCTTGCCTATTAATCTGTGGCCACAGATTTGGTTGTGTAGCAGGAAATTCAGATTGCTGGCATCCCCATTACGGAAAAAAACACGTTTTCACATGATTTCACATGTGAAATGGTGTGTTTTTCTGTAAGGGAAAGGCTTCATAATTCATAAAGGTCATCTTAACTAGCTGATATTATCTTACAGAACAAAACGTATAAGATCTCCTAAGCCTGTGATAAACTCAGACGTTATTTTAGGCGTTTACCCCAAAACCCCATTCTTTCTCAATTAATTTCCCCCATAGGAACGGCCGAACAAGCCAGAGGCAAAGCATTTCCATTTTTTAGGACTACAAGCTGGCAAGCTCTGTTGTACTTTATTTGTCTAGCTGGGCCTTTTCGCTCACTTATCCCATGAGCCTTTGCTGCAGTAGTGTCTTAGGGAAATATCTTAGAGCACCCTACTTGGTCCTGACGCCCTGGAGCAGGGCCACCCCTCGGGGGCCATTACAGACATAAACTAATCCAAAAATAGACTTAAAAATTGCCCTCGCACGATATCATAGGATGGCCACCACATGGCAACCACACCTCAACCTACTAATCCATTCCTCAATAACCCCTTAGTCAACACCACTCACTCCCCAACTCTCCTCACATTTGTAA
Organism: Salvelinus alpinus; assembly: GCF_045679555.1. Classification (NCBI taxonomy): domain Eukaryota; kingdom Metazoa; phylum Chordata; class Actinopteri; order Salmoniformes; family Salmonidae; genus Salvelinus; species Salvelinus alpinus. Next base: position 1,407,161 of record NC_092121.1, on the reverse strand, counting down.
GTGAGAAGCAATTGACTTCAATGGCACACAGGGTTGGACACACAGGGCCAAGAGGTTTGGACACACAGCTCGCCTTTCAAAGTGTGAGACATAAGGAGCCCCCTGTCCACACTATTACTCTACACAGCTCTAACTCTGTGGTGTGTCCACAATGGCCTCCTAGCTCCACAGCTCTCGTTCTTGTTCTATGGTATGTCAGACACAGCACAAGGCACAGATCCCATGGCGCCTGGAGTAGACGCCTGGAGACCAGCCACGTTTCTCTTATAATACCCCACACCTCAACCTGCTCCCAAAAAACACACACAAACTAAATGGAGAACTGAGCACCCCTCACCCCCTCCTCCATGTTCTCCTCCTCCCTCCTCTCCCTCCTTTCTAATTTGTTCTCTCAATATCTCGCTCTCGCCCTGATTTCTTGCTCCAGTTCACAAGTCTCAGCAGTGTAATATGAGAATATCTCTCTCTGTTCCCTTTGCTCTCATGTACCCTCGTGTTTAACTTAGTTCCCCACTTTTCTTCTCATCCCTCCTCCCCCCCCCCCCCCCCCCTCTTTCCTGACATTCCAGCTGCTGAGATGGCGATGAACAGCATTCTCAACGCTGCCGACATCAAGAAAGCTCTAGACGCCTTCGCAGGTGACCAAACACCTTTTACTCCATTTCATTTTCTTACATCACATTTAGGAACAGTTTCCCAGACATACATTAAACCTAGTCCGGGACTAAGAAGCATTCTCAATGAAGATTCTCCATGGAAAAATGTTCTGTTGTTGTGCAGGACTAGGCTTAATCTGTGTACGGGAAACGGTCCCATAATGTGTACACAAGAAAACACTGAAAAGAGGCAAAATAAATGGCTAATAATACTTAGGAAAGGTATAATTAACTTTTTGTATTGCACGCGAGTGGCGAATATGTGTTCTCTCTACTAAAGTGTTAACAGGAGGAGCCCCTTGGTCCAACATACACATCGGATGCGTCCCAAATGGCACCCTATTCCCTATAGTGCCCTCCTTTTGACCAGAACCTCATGTGTCCTGGTCAAAAGTAGTACACTTTTTCCGTGGGGCGACGCACGATTGGCCCAGCGTCGTCCGGGTTAGGGAGGGTTTGGCCGGTAGGGATATCCTGGTCCCATCGCGCACCAGCGACTCCTGTGGCGGGCCGGGCGCAGTGCACGCTAACCAAGGTCGCCAGGTGCACAGTGTTTCCTCCGGCACATTGGTGCGGCTGGCTTCCGGGTTGGATGCGCGCTGTGTTAAGAAGCAGTGCGGCTTGGTTGGGTTGTGTTTCGGAGGACGCATGGCTTTCGACCTTCGTCTCTCCCGAGCCCGAACGGGAGTTGTAGCGATGAGACAAGATAGTAATTACTAACAATTGGATACCACGAAATTGGAGAGAAAAAGGGGGTAAAATTAAAATAAAAAAAATAAGTTGTACACTATGTGGCAAATAGGTGGTCATTTGGGATCAACACTTTTTACATAATTATGGTACTGTTATAGCACATCATATCTGACATAGTTATGATAGTGTAATAACTGATATTGTGTAACACATCTGCCAGAGGATGCCAGCTAGTCCTGGGGTTGGCGCAGTCCTCTAACCTATAGAAATGATATGACCACTGGCACAACACATGCTCTGAATCCACACACGCACATACACTCAGACAAACGCTGTATCGTAGAGTAAAACGAGTAATTTCTTAATGATTGTTTGGCATTAACGTTCAGCCTCTGGAGTGTTGTACACAGGCAGTCACCCATGCTGTTTTTTGTACTTTGTGTGTGTGTGTATGTGTGTGTGTGTGTGCAAGCATCCGTGCGTGCGTGCCTGTCTGTCTGCGTGCATGCGTGCCTGTCTGTGTGTGTTTGTATGTACGTGTGTGTGTCTGCCTCCATTTGTGTTTGTACTGTGTGTGTGTGTGTGTGTGTGTGTTCACTAAACTCTGTGTGCATTATGCCGTGCAGCGGCTGACTCTTTTGACCATAAGAAATTCTTTGAGATGGTGGGTCTGAAGGCCAAGTCAGCTGAGGATGTGAAGAAAGCCTTCCTGGTGCTGGATGCTGACGCCAGCGGATTCATAGAGGAGGAGGAGCTCAAGTAAGAGACACACACACACAGGGAGACACACACAGAGAGACACACACAGAGACAGAGAAAGACACAGACCGAGAGAGAAACACACCAACACTTTGACTGACTACACACTCCGCGATATATTAAACAATATACAGTGCGGGGTGACTGACCAGTGACCACGTGGACATGCATTCCCATCCTATATACACACACAAACACTCATGGTTAACTGTTTAGGCACCAGAGCATTCCTAGTAGTTGTACGGTCTGTACTCAAGTCTCTCTGCCCTCTTCCTGTTGTCCATAGGTTTGTACTGAAGGGATTTGCCTCAGACGGCAGGGACCTGACCGACAAAGAAACCAAAGCATTCTTAAACGAAGCTGACAAGGATGGAGACGGCATGATCGGCATCGATGGTAAATAAACTATTTCTCTGACCGACGGACACATGTACTCACCTGTATCATCATAGTGTAATCAGATTTTCCACAGAGTCTACAGAGGGCTCTAACCTCTTGTCTCTTCTTGTTCTCTTTCAGAGTTCGTTGCCCTGGTGCACGAGTAATAGACACCTTCCTAAACCGACTAGCGCTCCACCACCCAGCCCCGATACTCCCCCTCTTCCAGTCTGCAGCCGACCCCCCACACGCGCCCCTTCCTCCCCCACCTCATCCCTCCACCTGCCCTCACTGACACCCAGCTCTCTCCCACTCAAGCGCACGACTACTACTGCACCGGAGGAAGGGTGTCGTGGCTCCCGTCCCCACCCCGCTAACTTACCCCTCTCCCCCACTCCCACTCCCACCCACAACCCCATCCTATTTATTTTTTCCTTTTTATACAAACGTATGTGTTTCTGTTTCTGTATAGTTATCAGACCGCCTGGAAGGCCAATAACCTCAAGTTAAAATAATAATGTAGATATTTCAAAATGAGAGAAAGTCATTTCTCCTTTGAGTTGATTTTACTTCACCCCCCTTTTTCTCTCTCCCTCTCCCCCCACTCTTTCTCTTTCTCTGTCCCTTGTTTCTGTCTCTTTCTATCTCTATTTCAACTTTCTGGCACTGCTCTCCTCCTTTCCTTTCCTCCCCATCCCTCCATCCCTCTCTCCTTTGGTAATGAGCTGTTGTAATAACACACCAAAAGATGAAACTGTGAAAGAACAAAATAAAATAAAATATAAAAATGCCTCAAGAACAACTGACTCACTCCGACGCTTCCTTTAATGTTTCCTCTGTTTGTCTCCTTCTCATCTCCGATTGGTAGTGCTGAGCGATTAGTGCTTTTTGAGGTCGGTTCGTTTTCAGTTTGATTACAAAAAAGTAATCACAGTTTCGATTTCAGTTTCGATAATATATTTGCCTTTTTACTGCAGTGGGCTAAATCAGAGTAGTCTTAAACAAATCTACTTTGAAACAAAAGTATACCCCTCATTCACATGTTTATGAAATGTATTACATTTTGAGTTTGCATCCCAATATTACATCACAGAAGATGGAAATATATCAAAATCGTTTGACAGATTTTCAGCGGCTTTTTAAAACGTATGTTTATAAATTGTGAAATTATGTAAACTATTAATAACATTCCACCAATGAGGCCACTAGAGAGCAATTTGGTCATTTGAATGCAGGAAAGGGGTATACATTAAATGCATTACAAAATAAAACAATTTAAATGATTTTAAAGCTTTTTAATGGAAATTACAAACCAAAAATAGTGAACATTCAATTGCCAAAACATTACAAATATTCCATTGTCTCTGTCAGGTCCACATTGGGTAGACATCAATAGAAAAATTGAAAATTACTATGATAATAATAACATATTTCAGTTGTGTACATTACTTAGTTTTTATCTGATGACTTTATCATTTTTCATTTCTTAAGGTCATCATCTCATCTCTGCTCAAGTTGTAGCAGCCAGCCAGCACGACCATCTAACGTTACATTATCTCTGTGCTCCCTATACTGTATTGTCTTTTGTCATCCTGTTTAGGCTAGCCTGTCTAATAATGCTGCAGAGCAGTCTGCCAAAATAATTTTACTAGTTCTTCAAAGGAGATAAGGAACACTTTCACTAATGGTCTCTATCCCTCTCATCGTTGTGTTGTGTACATTCCTCTCATGCGGTCTATTTGGTCTGTGTGTATCTAACATTGTAGTTAATTACCAAATTTCTGTGCTGAATTAGGTTTAATTGTTGGCTTAATACTACAGCCAAGCGTCCCACATAGCTCTTGACTTACTTTCTCTTGTGAATTATTTGATTCCTCTCTACAGAAACGGCACGTTGGGCTAACAAATAAATAAATAAATGAACCAATGTTGGTCAATTGGTTGTTCAATAACACCCCCCCCCCCCCCCCCCCACAAAATATGACATTTTGGTTAATCACTCAGCACTACCAAGTGGCCCTCAATAACAAAAAAATAAATGTGTAAAATATCGCCAGCAACTAAAAAACTTCAGAATCAGAGGATGTATTTCTGTCTGATTTAAAGGAATTTGAAACCATGTTTTTATTCTAGCAGTAAAGTCAAAATTATTCATTCAGTTACAGCTATAACATTAGCTCAACACTCTCACGTCAGCCATTTACATAGCTGGGTACACACGAAAGGGTAATTTAGGTTAAGTATCCCCATTGGTGGATTAGAATTGACAACCCCGGGTTCTTCACTACAGTAGTAGTCCACCCTACTGCCTGCATGAACAAACAAACACATACACATCATATCGTACATTTACTAAAGGCACTGGACAAAACAGCACTGTTAAGTTATTAGCTCAAACTCACTTGTCATAACAATCTATCTACATGGCATTCCTAAGAGAAATTTTAGCATCAAAGTTATGTATTGGTTTAAACTGCCATATTGTCACTGTACAAGCAAAGCTAAATAAAAGAGCTACTTGAAGACAACAATTCAAAAGGCTTTGATAAAAACAACTTCCTCTACCATGATATTTCCTGTACCTGACATGTATATCCCTGATTCTGAAGAAAAGTGCATAAATGAGCGCTCTCAAAGATTTGTCTCACTAACGAAAAAAAAAATATTAATGCACTTTTCAGGTCAATCAGTGCACCAAGCATCTATTAGGGTTTCTGTCATCTTACACTGACCTCTGAAGTTCCTTTATCACTGTAGTCATCCGATAAACTCCATAATATGGATATAAATACAAGATTGGTATTAGGGGCTGCTTAGGGAAAGTTTTGGGCAGTTTTAAGACAGTTTTCAACAATTTGGGAAGATTTGGGTCAGTTTTAGGGCATCAACCCTAAAATCCCTGCTGCATGGTAGTGGACGCGTTTTAGGATGACTACATTTCAGACCCACCTGGATAAATATTTATTTAACAGATCAGTGAATCATATGATATAGCAGTCGACTGCACAGTCAATAAAGTGGCATGAAACCATTTTTTTGATGCAATCCAACGACTGAAATGTAGTCAACCTGGAACGCGCCCAGTACCTCTCTCAAGGGCGTGACCTCTTCACCGACGGAGCCGTGGAGCAGATCGGTCATCTGTGGATGTGGGCTTCAGCTTGACAGTGGCGAAAGGGTTAGTGCCCCTATACAACAAAGACAGATTGAGAGAACAGAGATATTTCAGTTCACACATGATATTGTAACAATATTTGTTATTATTTTTTATAAAACCTTTATTTAACTAGGCAAGTCAGTTAAGAACAAATTCTTATCTACAATGACAGCCTACACCAGCCAAACCCAGACAACGCTGGGCCAATTGAGCGCCGGCCTATGGTACTCCCAATCACAGCCGGTTGTGATGCAGCCTGGAATCGAACCAGTGTGTCTGTAGTGACACCTCAAGCACTGAGACAGCTGCGCCACTCAGGATCCCCCGTCTAATTTCGAAGTCGTTGCAAATATTTTTGACAGCCTGGGTTGACTCCTGTTCCTCTGTATCGTTCCGTTTCTCCAAACGTCACATTTTATAGTTAAGGGTTAAGTTTAGGCACTCATACCAATAGTTAAGGTAAAGGTTAAGGTTTGGAATAGGGTTAAAACATGGAGTTCAGGCACTCATTCCAATGGTTAAAGGGGCAAACAATACATTTTTGGACTTGTAAATTCATGATATGTACCCATTGATTCTTGAAGAATATAATTTAGAAATGCCTCATGAGCATAGTTCAACTGTCATACCCCAATAGAATTTAAAATGTAAGCTTATTTTGCTTCAACATTTGTAAACAAAGAAAATGTTAACAAGGTTAAAACTATAATTTTGATATCATGGATGGCCAGTCTTTGTATTCATAGCTCTGTCTATGAATTTGAGAGTGATTTCATTTCTCCAGCCCCATCACTTTGTTTTTTATCGAACCAGGGGTGGGTAGTCTGCTTTGTTATTGTTTTTACTGCTGATTGCCACTTTAAGGTAAGGGTTAAGGTTTGGGATAGGTTATATATACGTATATACTATCATTCAAAAGTTTGGGATCACTTAGAAATGTTCTTGTTTTTGAAAGAAAGGCACATTTTTGGTCCATTAAAATAACATCAAATTGATCAGAAATATAGTGTAGACTTTTGTTAATGTTGTAAATGACTATTGTAGCTGGAAACGGCAGATTTTTAATGGAATATCTACATAGGCCCATTATCAGCAACCATCACTCCTGTGTTCCAATGGCACGTTGTGTTAGCTAATCCAAGTTTATCATTTTAAAAGGCTAATTGATCATTAGAAAACCCTTTTGCAATTATGTTTGCACAGCTGAAAACTGGTGTTCTGATTAAAGAAGCAATAAAACTGGCCTTCTATAGACTTGTTGAGTATCTGGAGCATCAGCATTTGTGGCTTCGATTACAGACTAGAAACAAAGAACTTTCTGCTGAAACTCGTCAGTCTATTCTTGTTCTGAGAAATTGTGGCTATTTCATGAGAGAAATTGCCAAGAAACTGAAGATCTTGTATAACGCTGTGTACTACTCCCTTCACAGAACAGCGCAAACTGGCTCTAACCAGAATAGAAAGAGGAGTGGAAGGCCCCGGTGCACAACTGAGCAAGAGGATAAGTACATTAGAGTGACTATTTTGAGAAACAGACACCTCACAAGTCCTCAACTGGCAGCTTCATTAAATAGTACACGCAAAACAACAGTCTCAACGTCAATTGTGAAGAGGCGACTCCGGAATGCTGGCCTTCTAGGCAGAGTTGCAAAGAAAAAGCCATATCTCAGACTGGCCAATAAAAATAAAAGATTAAGATGGGCAAAAGAACACAGACACTGGACAGAGGAACTCTGAACTATTTGTTTCTGTCCATAACTGGGATCCAACACACAGTCTTCTGATCCAGAATCATCGGATTACACCCAGCCACCGTACCTGTCCATAACGCCCTAGAAAAACCCAAGCCTACTTGATGGTAATAGCGTTCACTGTTGCCCTTATTGGCTTGTTTTGATGGCATTTCCCAACGTCCTCGGAACATGGATAAACATCCAGTTTCGACGTCAATCTTGAACAATCTCTCTAGATATCACTTCTTAGTAATGAATAAACACAAATAGAACTGATGAGAACTGCAATGGTTGTTCCTTACTTTGGGAAGAGGTTTGGCACAGGTCCACCATGGCGCTCTCCTCTCTGCATGGAGAGGAAAGTACACAACTTTAAAGAGGTATCTATTCCAACCCATGCAAACATTTTTACATATAGAGCTGAAACCCAGAGTGGGGGGCAGAGCATCTGTGGTGTGTAATCCACACCATGCAAAGATCCAACACCATGCAAACACACACACACACACACACACGCGCACGCACGCACGCACGCACGCACGCACGCACGCACGCACGCACGCACGCACGCACGCACGCACGCACGCACACACACACACACACACACACACACACACACACACACACACACACACACACACACACACACACACACACACACACACACACACACACACACACACACACACACACACACACACACACACACACACCTCACCCCCCTACACTGTCAGCAGCTGGAGACTCCCCCCTGCATCCACCAGAAAGAGGCCTGTGGCGTCATAGAGAACAGCACATTGCCACAGTGCCACTGCTGGCCGGAGGACAAACATGCAACAGATTTTAAATACTAACTTCTCTATGTGAAGCTTTCATTCAACCTTTTCAGCTTTAACTCCATTCTAACTAGCTTTTACTATAACTAGCTTTTCATTACTTGTTATGCCTCACCAAAAACCTGAATAGGAATAACTTTCACTCAGAGACCTTCCTCAGGCTATCATGTTAACAATAACAAACCAACATTGATTTATCAGAAACACCACGTTAGTGTGGTAGAGCAGGCTCACCATAGAGTAAACACTGTAAACGCTAGAATTTAACAAGACCTTCATGGCCAACATCGATCCTCAGTGATCATTCAACCAGGCAGCACTACCTTGTTGTCAGAGTGAGACTCCGCCCTTCTCTCCATGATGGGTGTGATTGGACGCATCTCTGTCTGTCTATTGGGTGGAGGCGGGGGCGGGGGTCTGCCGTGGCTGCTGCCTCCTGATTGGTCTAGCAGGTTGTCCATACTGTGGGCGCTCCTAAGGGTGGAGCTACTGAAGGGTCAAAGATCACCAAAAGTCAAAACAGCACTAGCATTAGCAACTCTTTTTAGAATATAAAACACGATCAACATAACTCACTAGCAATGTTTCATAATTCACATATAATTTCCCTTGAGGGGAAATTTGGGTGAACTGTCCCTTTAAGAGACAGTGGAGCTAGTGGATCACCTGGAGCCAGTTGATCTAGGGGTCTCCTCCAGTGGCCCCACATAGGCAGCTGGGAACCATCCCTGACTGTGGTGGGAAACAGAGAAGAGATACATTTCTATGAGTTTCTATGAAGGACAGAGAGCTATGGCATGCTAACATTCAGCACGTCATAAGCAAGTAAGCTAAAAATATATTAAAACAGTATTTTCAATTTTCTAATACATATCCCAAATACTACAGTATCTAGTGGAGTATCTCTCAAACGGATTGAAATTTTCCTTATACAATGTTGTTCTGTGAGTTCAGCTCTGTCATGAAGGCAGGAGCATCTCTCTCTCTCCCTCCCTCTCCCTCACCGTGATCTGTTCTCTGCCCGGCCGTAGAGCCAGCCGTTACGGGGATCCTGCACCAGCACACTCACCACCTCCCCTCGGGAGAAGGGCAGCAGGGTGGCGCTGTTGGAGTTAGCGGGGTGGGACACCAGAGCTCTCATAGGTCTCCCTCCTCCACCTCCACCCAGACCTAGGGACTCCCCAATTGAGCTGGAGCGGGAACGGGTGTTTTGGGGTGATGGGCCTGGAGCGGGGGGGGGGGGGGGGTGATGGGGGTGAAGGGTGCGAGGGGAGGGAGGAGAGAGGAGAGGATGTGTGAACATCAGAGGGCCAGGAGGGCAGGTCATAGGAGAGGAAAGACACCTGAACACTTTGGGTATGGTGTGTACATAGTATTTATTTATGGTATGGTTATAGAGCCAGACAGAGGACTCCTGATGGACATACTGTAACTTGTTTTATCATGGACATTGCCATTGATGGCTTCCACCAAAGTAGTCAACTGGGCACGAAGATGAGTACTCTATCTAACTCTATAGGTTTGGTATACTGTAGTGTAGATATACAGTATATCATGCCCCCACCTCTGGAGGGCACTCTTCCCAGAGGCTGCTCCTCTTTGCCTGACCATTGGCTCCCCCTGTCCTCCTCCCTCATTCTGGACGTGTTGTCCTGGTCCAGGCGAGAGGGGTTCTGGGATCCAGGTCCTCTGGTGGCGTTGACCTGGTCTCTCCATCCATCAGCTATCTGCTGTAGGCCTCCCCCTGCCCCTGTCTGGCCCATCGAAAACACACACACACACATTACATTACCTTCATTGACCTTGTTTATTCATTGGCTTTAATCTAGTCAGGAAACTCACTCTCTTCTCTCTTACTTTGGTGACTCTCTCTCTCAAAAAAATAAAAACAGAAAGCATCAAACTAGGTGGAGCCTACTTATTCATTCCCTTTAAATCCACAAATTGGAGAAAACAAGGAAAAGGCCAGGAGCAGGTTGTCATATTGGAAACCAGCCAAGGTTCTTTCTATGATGAATGTGGTTTATGACACTATTGGAGAGGGTGGTCTGTAGCTCAGTTGGTAGAGCATGGCACTTGAAATGCCAGGATAGTGGGTTTGCTTCACGGGACCATCCATACGTAAAATGCATGCATGCCTGACTGTAAGTCGGTTTGGATAAAAGCGTCTGCTAAATGGCATATATTATTGTGTGGGTGTGATTAAATGAGAGCGCAGTAAGCTACACTACCTTGTTCATGAGATAGATGACGGACTGAGTGAGGCCACAGTGTTTCTCAGCCAGGAAACGGTATCTCCTTTCCTCCTCCATCAGAGCCTCGCGCTGACTATCCCTCAGGAAGTGAATGTACTCATCCTGTGGGCGCACACACACATGCAATACGTAAATATAAAACTTTCTCTGACACACACGCACTGTGGAAATACTTTACAGAAATGTAAGACAGTGGAGTACTCCACGGTGCACTCTTAATCTTAATTTTTTATTTATTCTACTCATACTCTTTATCTGACACACACACACACCAGTGGAGGCTGTTAGGGGAGGACAGCTCATAATAATGGCCAGAACGGCGCAAATGGAAGGGCATCAAACACATGGAAACCATGTGTTTGACACCATTCCACCTGTTCCGCTCCAGCCATCACCATGAGCCGTCCTCCCCGATTAAGGTGCCACCAACCTCCTCTGACACACACACACACACACACACACACACACACACACACACACACACACACACACACACACACACACACACACACACACACACACACACACACACAGAGTGGACTGACCTGGTAAGCCCCTCCCCTCAGCTGCCTCTCCAAAGATGTGGCCTGGGTCCGTACCTCCATCTCATATCGCCTCCTGCTGCCCTGGAGGACACATTACACCAATGCCAGACACGGTTACATTGAGTGTACAAAAAATTAGGAACACCTGCTCTTTCCATGACATAGACTGACCAGGTGAAAGCTATGATCCCTTGTGGATCTCACCTGTTAAATCCACTTCAATCAGTGTAGATGAAGGGGAGGAGACAGGTTAAAGAAGGATTTTTAAGCCTTAAGACAGTTGAGAGATGGATTGTGTATGTGTGCCATTCAGAGGGTGAATGGGCAAGACAAAATAATTAAGTGCCCTTGCTATGCACCAGTTTGAGGGTGTCAAGAACAGCAACGCTGCTTGGTTTTTCACGCTCAACAGTTTCCCGTATCAGGAATGGTCCACCATTCTTGAGCACTGCCCACTACTTCTCTACTCCCTTCTGATTCCGTCTGTGCGCCAGTCCATGCTCTTTACTACACAAATGACTTAAATGTAAATGTACTTCTGTACTGTCAACACAAGAGGGTACAGTATGTGAAAAAGGGGTATGTACAGGAGAGTGGCTACTCACTGCTATGTAGTCCTTATCCAGTTTGACATTGTTGTCCATCTCCTGCAGCACCTCAGAGTGGAACCAGCGGAACTAGAGAAACACAGAGCATGGTTATTATGATAGCAGTAGTTGAAACACCATTGGTAAGCCAAACAATCACATCTCAAACTGACAGCAAACTGTGTTGTTACCCCATCTAGTAAAATATACAGTACAATATCTTAATAAGTGGGTTGCTTAGTTGTGAGTTGTTTTGACAGGTGAATAACTACAACCAAGGTACAATTGCAATACACTCTTAATTCTTAATTTTGTATTTTAATACAGGAAAAGAACTAGTGCAGTGCTACTGTTCTACTGTTTGATGAGGAGTGTAAAGTAACCTACTATTGCTTCCAGTTCAGCGGTGAGTCGCCTCTGGTTCTCTGAAATCTGAATCAGGACATCCCCTGTGAGACACAATGAGAAATTACTATCATAGGCAGGCATTAAGACACACACACACACATGCACGTGTGCGCACGTGTGCGCACGTGTGCGCACACACACATCCCAAAAGGAGAGACACACAGTGTCAAAACACACACATACTCCCACTCCGCCACCACCCCCCCGCCCATACACACATACTGAATGAGAGCCTGCTTTTATAATTTTCAACAACATCCCAAGGCTCCTCTCTCTCACAACACTGTAAGACGTTTCTGTAATTTCAACAGTAAAACACTGTAGAACACAGTAAAATATCGTAAATGTGTTTTAATGCACATCTGTCATTTTAAATTTGAGTCATTTAGCAGATGCTCTTATCCAGAGCGACTTGCAGGTAGTGTATTCATCCTAAAACAGCTAAGTGGGGCAACCAGCTAGGTGGGTCAACCCTACCTGTTTGAAGAGGTAGGGTTTCAGGTGCTTTCGAAAGATGAGCAAGGACTCTATTGTACTAGATTCAGGGGGAAGCTGGTTCCCCAATTGGGGTGCCAGGACAGAGAAGAGCTTGGACTGGGCTGAGTGTGGGTGGGAAGGCCAGAATGGGGGCATGCTCAGTCCTCCTTTTCCTGTAGTCCACAATCATCTCCTTAGTCTTGATCACGTTGAGGGAGAGGTTGTTGTCCTGGCACCACACGGCCAGGTCTCTGACCTCCTCCCTATAGGCTGTCTCATCGTTGTCTGTGATCAGGCCTACCACTGTTGTGTCGTCAGAAAGCTTAATGATGGTGTTGGAGTCGTGTTTGGCCACGCAGTCATGGGTGAACTGGGAGTACAGGAGGGGACTAAGTACACACCCCTGAGGGGCCCCAGTGTTGAGGATCAGCGTGGCAGACGTGTTGCTGCCTACTCTTACCACATGGGGGCGGCCCGTCAGGAAGTCCAGGATCCAGTTGCAGAGGGAGGTGTTTAGTCCCAGAGTCCTTAGCTTAGTGATGAGCTTCGTGGGCACTATGGTATTGAACGCTGAGCTGTAGTCAATGAACAGCATTCTCACATAGGTGTTCCTTTTGTCCAGGTGGGACAGGGCAGTGTGGAGCACCCCAGTCTGAGGTCCTAAGCGCTCTGGAGCAAGTTTTCATGAAGGATCTCTCTGTACTTTGCTCCATTCATCTTTCCCTCGATCCTGACTAGTCTCCCAGTCCCTGCCGCTGAAAAACATCCCCAAAGCATGATGCTGCCACCACCATGCTTTTTCCTGTATGGAAGGGCGTCCAGCTCTAGAAAGAGTCTTGGTGGTTCCACACTTCTTCCATTTAAGGATAATGGAGATCACTGTGGTCTTGGGAACCTTCAGAGCCAAGACAATGCAGGAGTGGCTTCGGAACAAGTCTCTGATTGTCCTTGAGTGGCCCAGCCAGAGCCCAGACTTGAACCCGATCGAACATATCTGGTGAGACGTCAAAATAGCTGTGCAGCAACGCACCCTACAGAGTTTGAGAGGATCTGCAGAGAAGAATGGTAGAATCTCCCCAAATACAGGTGTGCCAAGCTTGAAGCGTCATACCCAAGAAGACTCAAGGCTGTAATCGCTGCCAAAGGTGCTTCAACAAAGTACTGAGTAAAGGGTCTGAATACTTATGTAAATGTGAAATTACATTTTTTTTTTTTTTAAGAAATTTGCTAAAAATTCTAAAAACCTGTTTTTGCTTTGTCATTATGGGGTATTGTGTGTAGATTGATGAAGGGGTAAAAAACAATTGAATACATTTTATAATAATTCCTTTACGTAACAAAATGTGGAAAAAGTCAAGGGGTCTGAACATTGACGTCACCAGACGGGTTTTTGGGGCTTTGATTTTGTCTCAGCCCCGAGTCTTTTGCCCTATTGGGATGATGTAAAACAAACTAGGCTACACTGCATTACACTGAATACTCCAATCAAGAGCCCTGGCCTCCCCTGCCTTTTTAGTGCTGCCTAAAATCAGCATTTCTGTGTACGGTGGCACTTTAGGAGGCGGAGTCAAAGTGGTTTTCCAAAGTCATTTTTGATTCGTCCAAAGAAATTATATTTCGGCGAGCACATGCGGGCGACAAGATGAGAAGGACGGAGGTTAACTTTGTTAGCTTGCTACTACTATAGCACTTTTTGGGGTTTTTGAACTCACAGTTTTGAGTAACTTAAATTTCAACATGTTGACTCGAAAGCTGAACATGTTGACAGATAACATTAAACTAGATAACTAACTAACGTTGGGGACTACTTGGTCTAGCTAGCATTGCTGCTAACATTAGCTACCTAATACATTTTATGAGCAGGGTTTTGACCAGAAGTGGTAAAGTACCCAATTGGTATACTTGAGTGAAAGTAAAGATAATAATAACAGAAAATTACTCACGTAAGAGTGAACATCACACAGTAAAATACTACTTGAGTGAAAGTTTTTGGTTTGAAAATATACTTCAGTATCAAAAGTAAATGTAATTGCTAAAATATACCTAAGTATCAAATTCCTCAAATTAAGCAAACCAGACGGGACCATTCTCTTAGATTTTTTTATGAACCGATCCAACACTCAGACATCCTTTACAAATGAAGCATGTGTTTAGTGAGTCAGTCAGATCAGAGGCAGTAGGGATGACCAGAGATGTTCTCTTGATGTGAATTAAACAATTTTCTGTCCTGGTAACCATTCAAAATGTAACGAGTACTTTTGAGTGTCAGGGAAAATGTATGGAGTAAAAAGTACATAATATGCTTTAGGAATGTCATGAAGTAAAAGAAAAAGTAGTCAGAAATATCAATAGTAAAGTACAAAAAAACTTCTTAAATAGTACTTTCAAGTATTTTTTACTTACGTACTTTACACCACTGGTTTTGACAGTAATTGATTAGGTATCTAGACAATGAAAACTCCTTTCACCACCCCACAAGTATCACTAACTAACCAATTACTGTCTACTCAAGTAACGTTACTGTCCAAATATGCAAAATAAATGCTAATAAAGCTAGCTAGCTAACGTAAGGCTAACATTAGCTATTTTGGTAACATCAGCTCAATTAGCTAGCTACTGTATCTGTTGAAAAAACAAAGCTCGATAGCTGAGTTAACATTTTTTTTTAATTTATAGAAGATGGACATACAGAATTTATTATTGAGAAAGAAGGCGAGAGATGCAGCTCGGCAAACACAGAGTGAGATGGTTGTTGTATTTGCAGGAGTAAGTGAAAATATTTTGTGTGTGTGTGTTTACAATACAGTTATTTGCCATCTAACTACATAGATGGGTTGGCTGACAATGTCACAAAAATTATGTGCGCTTCCATGGAGCAGAAGTCAGCCTGTTGTGATTCTGGATTGCCAGATTGCTAGCAAGAATGACAAACTACCATGTGAGGAATCATAAGTGGCTAATTTCAGCATGTTTCATCATGTTATTCATACCATGTGTTGTTTTGAGGTGTTTTGACTAATTTCATGTCAATGCAAATATGGATAAAATTTGCTAGCTATCTAACCAACAACTGTAACAATGTATTTGAGACAACAAGTGGTCAAATGTATTTGTTTCCAATAAACATTGGAGACAAAATATAGCTTACATGTCAACTATCTAAGCCAATCCGTTTTGCCCCATGGTTGAACGCATGTCGATTTTGTTGCTAAAGCGACAGAGAAAGAGAGAACACAGGTATTGTAGTTAGTGGAGGGTAATGCAGTTGAGTGTTAATCAGGTTTAAGATTGAGTGAACTGCTAATGTCATTATTAAGGAACAGAAATTATCCCAGATTTGACCTTCAGCTCAATTCAGGTAAACATTATTTGCCTGTTGTCACATTACATATGTGTGTGTGCACACAAACAATTTCAACGATTTTACTGAGTTACAGTTCATATAAGGAAATCAGTCAATTGAAATTAATTAATTAGGACCTAATCCATGGATTTCACATGACTGGGAATATTTTAGTCAGGCAAGGTGTCGCTTATTTTCCCCAGTGTATTTATCCCTGTGTTTCCTGTCTCTCTGTGTCAGTTCGTCTGGTATGTTTCCAAGTCAACCAGCGTTTTTTCCGTTCTCCTGCTTTTTGCATTCTCCTTTTTCTAGTCCTAGTTTTGCTTTGATTAGCGTAACGTTAGCTAGACACCACAGGTATTGTTTATCCAAATAATGAAAAAGCACCTGCCCAAAAGAAAATTGTAATTTCAGGTGTGCATGATCACAAAGCCGGGCGGCCCATACGCTCGCTACGCAAGTTGTGTAGGGCCCCATAATTACGCAAGGGCCCCGCCTCCCCGTGTCAAAGCGGGTGTCAATGTTTACAACTTCGATGAAGCGGAACTATCCTTCTGGGGCCTGTTGCACAAAAGTAGAATTAAGACATCCGGGATAAATGACTCAGCTGAGCTCAATGAAGCCAAAACATGTGCGTCCAGGCTTAATTGGTTGCACAAAGACCAAGCCGGGATGAGCAGACACGGATTCATTAAGCCAGGTGAAACCAATCCTGGATAGGTGCGCGCTCACGGCTCACTCAAATAGACCCCGCCACAGATCACAGATTAACTGATTTACCATGGCAACTAGAGCCGCGTACTTTTCCCCGTCGGAAGCACAAATCCTCATGGAGGCATACGAGGAGGTAAAAGATATAATTAAGAAGAAAGGCAACACCGCCACAGTGATAAAGCAAAGAGAAAAAGCGTGGCAAAGTATTGCAGACCGCCTGAATGCGTAAGTAGTGCACAATTACACACTCACCGCTCCACTGAAACATCACAATTACAATTCAAATATTTAATTCACATCTCCAAAAATGCAGTTGTACTGTAATTATGAAACGGTTAAATTTTTAATTGAAATGCACTGCAGATATGAGTGAAATTGTGTAAAGTAACTCCATCACACTGTATAAAGCTATGATACATTTTTTGATATTTTTACTGAAAACAAGACAAAAATACCAAGTAATTTTTTGCAGTGTGACTCCATTAAATGTGTGTGTGTGTGTGTGTGTGTGTAGATTAAACATGAACGGGCCAAAACGGACATGGCAGCAGGTCAAAATCAAATACAAGAACATTCTGCAGAATGGTATGGTCCCTGACTAATATTTAACAAAGCACAAGCATATATTGTACCCAGAAGGTGCCTGCTCACACATTGTCTGTACTGTTTTAGCAGTGAAAAAGAATACCCACAGACAAGGCACGGGTGGTGGGTCACCAAAGGCTGACCTTACCCCAGCAGAGGACATGGCCTTGGAGCTAAATAAAGGCAGGCCCGTCTTAGAGGGGATCCCTGGGGGGAAAGAGACGAGCATAGGTTCCTCCCAAGATGCCACCCGCTTCATTCAAGGTATGTCCTTCCATCTCTACATGGGATACAACCACATTCATATTGAATCAATTTGGACTGTCTGACTTTGGTTTACCTATTGCCTTGCAGTGTCTGGCAGCACTGTGTTCCTGTTAGAGCCACCAGCACAAGCACCAGACGATGCTGATCCAGTGAGTACTCCATCAAAGGCATACTGTAGGCCTGGCATGTCTTGTCTACTAGCTTCAATATGAATCCGATTAAATGTGATAGGGTGAAGGCCCCAGTGCAGCAGCAACAGCACATGATGGAGACGATGATGAGGAGGAGACCATCTCTCTGGATTCCAGAAGGCATGAGGTATCATGTTAAGACTGTGAAAGTACTATTTACTCTACAATGGTGAGGAGTCCTCATCAAAATCAAAAAATCTAATTTCTTTTACAGGACCCAGATGCTATACAGTGGGAAAACCAGCCTGGCAACATAGTGCGTATTAATAAAAGGACACCACATCCTGCCAAATTCCAGCTGCGCTAATTGTATTGTGTTCACAGAGCTCACAAGCTATCAGAAAGTTGTATGGCAACCACCTCCGGCGCCAAATAGAACTGGCAGACATAGACATTCAGTACAAGAAGAAAAAGATGGAAAATCTTGCACTGGAGTCCGAAATAAAAAAGAGGACAATTAGGAAACTGGACCTTGAAATAAAAAAACTTGAGAGGGAGGTGAGATATGCCTTCAATGTACACTGTATGCTAACTGTAACACAAATGTATTAATCATTATTTTTCTTTCCTCCCCCAGCTCCAAGAAGATGACACAGCTCAAAATAAAAATTAGGTATATTCTCGTAAAGTCAAGTGAGCCATGACATATGAGCTCTTATTGTGAGCACACAGGACGGTGGCATCTTTCTAAGTTTTTTTTTATTTTCCCAGCAATCAGTACAACCAAGTCATCGTTATAAGGCATCGCCCTCTTTTGCCCACCCCCCCAGCACCAGGTGTGGCCACTAGCCTATATGAAGGCCCAAAATTGTGTGTTCCTTTCTGCTCTGACAATGGCATGCCCATTCGTGCGAGATGTGGTGGATGAAGAAGCACTTGTGCTGAGGAGAGCCTTCAGGCGAGAAAGGGTCTTCAGGGACCGGTTGGACCCACTGGCCTTCCCTGATGACCATCTATATGAAAGATACAGGTTTTCTGCAGATGGCATCAGGTATCTATGCAGACTACTGGGTCCCAGGATTAAGCACCGCACTGCACGGAGCCATGCACTGAGTGTGGAGCAAATGGTTTGTGTGGCCTTGCGCTTTTTTGCTGGTGGAGCCTTCCTGTACTCAGTGGGGGATGCAGAACAGCTGAACAAGGCCACAATTTGCCGCACAATAAGGAGTGTGTGTCTGGCTATCAAAGCATTAGCAGATGTCTTCATCTCCTTCCCTGGCCACAGAAGACTCTGTGACATCAAAGAGGAGTTCTATAGGATTGCAGGTAAGAGGATCTACAAATTACAGGACAACTGTTAACACATAGTAGGATACTCATTACTTTGTGTGACAGGTTTCCCCAATGTCATTGGTGCAGTGGACTGCACACACATAAGGATAAAAGCCCCCTCAGGTGCCCATGAGGCCGATTTTGTGAATAGGAAATCCTTTCACAGCATTAATGTTCAGGTGAACATAACTTTTTGATATTGTCCATTGACGAACACTCTGCATTGCCAGTGATGTGCATTGATTGGTGTAATATTCCTCATCTTATGATTTCAGATGGTCTGCAATGCTGACTGTGTGATCAGCAATGTTGTGGCAAAATGGCCTGGCTCAGTCCATGACTCCAGAATCTTTCGGGCCTCTGAAATCTATCAGTGCCTATCACAAGGTAAGCCACACAACCCCTATTTATAACCATCATGGCTGTGTCAAGAATATCACTGTGTTTATGAGGTAGTAATGATGAGATTTTGTGTTGACAGGTGAATTCTCTGGTGTGTTGCTGGGAGACAGGGGGTATGGCTGCCAGCCTTTTCTCCTGACACCTTTCACAGACCCCCAGGAAGCACAGCAGGCCTACAACCATGCCCATGCCAGGACCAGGGCCAGAGTTGAAATGACCTTTGGCCTCCTGAAGGCACGCTTTCACTGCCTTCACAAATTAAGGGTCAGCCCTGTTAGGGCATGTGATATTACTGTGGCTTGTGCTGTCCTCCACAATGTGGCCTGCCTGAGGAAGGAGAGGGCCCCCAGAGTGCCACCAGCCATGGACTGGGACAATCCGGCAATCTTCCCTGATGACGACAGTGGTCGGCTGCTGAGGGACCAATATGTGTTGAATTATTTTAGTTAGTATGTGTGCTTTCAATTTTGGTTAAATATGTCCTGCGGTGGCAGAGGAATTTGGGTTTTTTTGGGTTCGTTTTTTGACGAATTTGGCCTCTTATGATGTTTGTGCGGTATACTGTGTGTAATACAAGGCTGCAGGGAGGCTACTGCATCCATTCATTTGTCTGTTCAGTTGATGTGTATGGATTTGTCCTGCATTTATTTTAGTGTGCAGACATGCAGGGTGTGTTATATACAGACCTTTGAATGTGTATGTATCATTTTGTATAATATGCTTGGATTCTGTGCTTTCCATCTTGTAGAGTCACTGTGACTTCAGTTTCGAAAGGAGCTGATGGTTTACCTGCTTTGTTTTGTCCTTATTCAATAAAGGAACATAATGTTACACATTGTGTTTTTATATTCATATGGAATGTGTATTTGTTTATATGACAGAGTACTAGGGCCACACTGAAGAAAAAGGATAAAGTCATAAATTTATGAGGCTGGTTCTTTCTGCAGAAAAGCTACATATTGTTTTTACAGTTTTGATACTTATGACAATGTGATACTTAATATTCTGGCACATCAGCATGTCTTTGTTTATGAAACCATACTGAAGTACAATTTCACGAAATGCCCCACATCTGTCATTTTAACAACTGTCCTCCTTTAAAACAACTGGTTACAATATTATGACTTGTGTTTTTTTCCCCTCTGTGGCCCTAATATTCTATCATTTTATATATAGCCTTATAGTCTATGGGAAACTGTAAATTATCTAATGATAGCAACATCATCTAAAAATCATTTTTTATCCAAAATCATTGAAATTAATGATCACAAACGTTTAAATAATAACAGTGGGTCTAGTTATATGTGATAACAATGTATAGTGAGCAGTGAAATAACTATTGGTTTCCATTTGTGGTGACTGCTGACTGACATTAGGGATGAGATTAAATAGATCCTGGAATTTAGCCTGGTCTGGAGCAGGCTAGCTCCACAGAATAAATCTCCATGGTAATTTATACCATAACATATCCTCCTGCCCCCTATCCATCTTTAGTGCAACCGGATTACGGATCAATTGAGCCAGGATCACCAAGATATCCTGGCTTAATCCCTTATCCTAGTTTTGTGCAACAGGCCCCTGGTCACGAAAAGAGAAAAAAACACAATGAGAGTGAATTGCGGGAACAGCAATCAGGTAAACTTGTGTTCTCTCCTCTCCGAGTTTGATGTCAGAAAATAACAGTAACGTTAAGTTGATGTGCTAGCTTGCAGTGCATCTCTCTCTAGTCTGTCTTGTCTTGCTAACCTAGCTGGGCAGTGCATCTCTTGGTCTGTCTGTGTCTTGCTTGCTTGCTTGCCAGCCACTTCCATGGCTGTGTTCTGTGACTTTGTGCCTGACAAAAGTGAGAGTGAAATACAACTATTTATTAAGTTTGATAAACGCCAACGGGCAACAGTGTTTATAAACTGCAGCTCGGAAAAGATAACCGCGTCGCGCGTGAACATGCGTTCATATGCGCGTGCACGAAATGAAACTCCGCTTTCCAGCAGCAACCTCTGTGGAGACCTCCTCACTCCTCATAGGTGCACATCATTTTAAAACAAGACAATTATTATCTAGTCTCTCGGTCAATAATCTAGTCTCGAAGTGAAATGGGGAAGTGAAATGATCCTTTTCCCTCCAACATGGACAACCCAGCTCCGCACACTAATGCAGAACTTAAAATCCAGCAGGAACAAACAAGATACTTGTTTGTTCCTGCATGTCTCCACTCTCAGTGAGTATTGGAGAGTAAGCGCGTAAGCGCATTCCAAGAGGACTGAGAATACAGAAGGAGCCTAAAATAAGGAAAAACTACAAAACTTTCGTTCAGAAATGGGGTTAAATCCTAAACAAATGCTATTTAGATGTAATGCTATTAATCGTTGAACATGTGTCGAAGGAAGTAAAATAAGTTCAAGTTAAAATCAGTGAACATGAGGTTATAATGGAGATTCTAGGCCCAAATGTCACAGCCATAGACGACTCAATCAATCAGTCCATTGGGAAATACAGAGACTTCCTACAAGCAACAAAGATCCAGAAATATCAGCGAGACACAGAGGACTACCAGCTCAACCAGGTGTATGCATGGGAAACGACGACGACATAGGGATGCAGCAGCGGGAGGACATGGAAATGTACACACAGAGGCATCCACTGAGAGCGAATTCCCAACAGACAGCGACGCTAGCTACCATCACACACAGACAGTTTTTTTTAGCCTGAAAGCAGCACAACAAGGCTCTACGAAAGAAAATAAACGATGTAGGAGAGGCAAGCGGTCAAAGAGGGGACCAGGAACACAGTCCGTGGACACGGAGCTACAGTCGGACGCGGTAATTAATGAACCTCTCCAAAAGAGCTCACTGACGCGCAAGTCTCAGTCTTATCCAAGGGCCTCTCTTTTGTACCAACATGTACAGACAAACCATTTGATACTACCGCAAGATTAAATATGAGCACGTGTTTTCTCAAACACTGTTTCGGGCCTAGAAACCCAACAAAGAACTGGTACCCATTTTAAGTCCAAAGGCAAATTATGTCCTATAGTTAACAACCCCTCGATTAATACCTATTGTAGGTTCGTCGAACAAGAAGACATGTCAGTATATACAAGAAAAATACAAAGAAGAGATTTAGAGACAACTCAGTAATGAACGTTTCTATAGAAAACTGAGTGTTGATCTCACACAGGTGTTCCAAAGGGATATAGGGAAAAGGAAACTATATACTATATATCTCAAAATCTGAATATGAATACCTTTGCTGCAAATGTGCCATATGTCCTAATACTAACGAATACCCACCAACAAACTTTAACCTAGAGCTGGCTGAATATGTTTTGACGTATAACTATTTCAGGTTTGATGATGAATACTACCTCCAAACGAATGGAACATCGATGGGCTCCACGTTCGCTCCGAGCTATGCTAACCTTTATGTGGGTCTTTTCGAATAACGTTTTGTTTATAATGAAAACGAAAATCAATTTTTGAATGAAGTCCTGAATTGGTATCGATATGACTTTCTTTTTTTTTTGCATATGGGGAGGAACGGGAAAAGAGCTGTCAGACTTAATGGCATTACTCAATGACATTGACCCTAATCTCAAATGCACTATTAAATGTGACACTAAACCTGTTCATTATCTCTATGTGGATTGAGAAATCAAATGGAACCCTGTTTACAACTCTGTATAGAAAAGAAACGGGCAGAAATATTATACTACAGGGGGACAGATTCCACCCTGAGCCGTTAAATTAAAAAGACGACTTCCAAGAAGCCAGTTTTTCAGACTGCGCCGTATATGCCACTCTACAGAGGGCTATCTGGAAAAAGCAGCGGATATGGACAATAGGTTTCTAAGAAGAGGCTATTCTCCACAATGTGTGGATGAAACTCTTAATTTGGCATTGGGGAAAACACGAGATGAACTGCTACAAAAAAAGACGCACTCGAGCTAAAGAACACTCTGTAACGTTCACCACCACATACTGTATACTTTGAACTCGTGAAAAGTGTGAGATGCTGTCAAGAAATTCTGGCATGTTTTATCATCGGACCCAAAAAATAAAATCAACCAGGCTATTTTACGCCCTCTTCCGAATGGTAGCTGTAAATGCAGAGTTTGCGCACAGTGCAACAATATGATGAAGTGTGAATATTTCTGCCACCCACATATAGGAAAACGTTTCCAAATTAATGACATTATTACGTGCTCCACCACCCATGTTATCTACATTATTAAATGTCCATGTGGGCTGTGCTATGTAGGTAAAACCTCTCGTTCTCTCAAACAGAGAATCAGTGAACATAAAAGAAAAATTAGGAGAAACGACAGGGATTATCCAGTCGCAGTACATTTTAATGACCTACAACATGACATTTTTTTTTTTAGATTGTGTGGCATAGAGAAAGTTAATATATCAGGCAGTGGAGGTGATGTAAATAACTCTGAGCAAAAGAGAATGTTTATGGATTTTCACCCTCCAGACATTCTTTTCTAAAGGTCTTAATGATGAAATGCCTATGTATGTTATGTTGTAAATGTAAACTTGAATTATGCCCCTGTTTCAGATTACTCTGACGTTGTAACGGTCGTCATAGTCGTTCTCCTCCTCAGATGAGGAGGAGCATGGATCGGACCAAGACGCAGAGTGGAAAGTGGTCATTATTTAATGAACGTAAACTGAACACTTACAAATACAAAAAAACAACAAACGTGACAAAACCGAAAACAGTCCCGTGTGGCACGAACACTGACACGAGATACAAACACCCACAAAACACACGTGAAACCCAGGCTGCCTAAGTATGATTCTCAATCAGGGACAACGATTGACATCTGCCTCTGATTGAGAATCATACCCGGCCGAACACAAACATCCCAACATAGAAAATCACACAGACAAACACACCCAACTCACGCCCTGACCAACTAAATAAATACAAGACAAAAGAAAAGAAAACAGGTCAGGAACGTGACATAACCCCCCCGTTAAGGTGCGAACTCCGGCTCTGGCTGCTCATGGCTGGACGGCTCTGGCTGCTCATGGCTGGACGGCTCTGGCTGCTCATGGCTGGAAGGCTCTGGCTGCTCATGGCTGGAAGGCTCTGGCTGCTCATGGCTGGAAGGCTCTGGCTGCTCATGGCTGGACGGCTCTGGCTGCTCATGGCTGGAAGGCTCTGGCTGCTCATGGCTGGACGGCTCTGGCTGCTCATGGCTGGACGGCTCTGGCTGCTCATGGCTGGACGGCTCTGGCTGCTCATGGCTGGAAGGCTCTGGCTGCTCATGGCTGGAAGGCTCTGGCTGCTCATGGCTGGACGGCTCTGGCTGCTCATGGCTGGAAGGCTCTGGCTGCTCATGGCTGGACGGCTCTGGCTGCTCATGGCTGGACGGCTCTGGCTGCTCATGGCTGGAAGGCTCTGGCTGCTCATGGCTGGACGGCTCTGGCTGCTCATGGCTGGAAGGCTCTGGCTGCTCATGGCTGGAAGGCTCTGGCTGCTCATGGCTGGAAGGCTCTGGCTGCTCAGGACAGACGGACAGCGCTGGGCAGGCAGGCAGCTCAGACAGCGCTGGGCAGGCAGACAGTTCAGACAGCGCTGGGCAGGCAGACAGTTCAGACAGCGCTAGGCAGGCAGGCAGCTCAGACAGCGCTGGGCAGGCAGGCAGCTCAGACACTGGCTGCGCTGGAGAGGAGGAAGGCTCTGACAGCGCTGGACAGGTGGGAGCAACTGGAGAGAGAAGACGGAGAGACAGCCTGGTGCGGGGGGCTGCCACCGGAGGACTGGTACGTGGAGGTGGCACCGGAAAAACCGGACCGTGAAGGAGGACACGTGCTCTTGAGCACCGAGCCTGCCCAACCTTACCAGGTTGAATGATCCCCGTAGCCCTGCCAGTGCGGCGAGGTGGAAAAACCCGCACTGGGCTATGCTGGCGAACCGGGGACACCCCTTGTAAGGCTGGTGCCATGTACGCCGGCCCGAGGAGACGCACTGGAGGCCAGATGCGTTGGGCCGGCTTCATGACACCCGGCTCGATGCCCAACCTAGCCCTGCCAGTGCGGCAAGGTGGAATAGCCCGCACTGGACTAAGCACGCGTACTGGGGACCGCATAACACGGTGTCTGACCAGTACGACGCCCTCTCACTCCACGGTAAGCACAGGGAGTTGGCTCAGGTATCCTACCCGGCTTTGTCACACTCCGCGTGTGCCCCCCCCCCCCCCAAGACATTTTTGGGTCTGACTCTCGGCTCCCAACCGCGTCGCCGCGCTGCCTCCTCATACCAGCGCCTCTCTGCCTTCGCTGCCTCCAACTCCGCCTTGGGACGGCGATATTCCCCTGGCTGAGCCCAGGGTCCTTTGCCGTCCAGGATCTCCTCCCAAGTCCACGAGTCCTGTGTCCTCGGTCTCTGCTGCTGTCTGTTCCCACTCTGCTTGATCCTTTTTTGGTGGGTGTTTCTGTAACGGTCGTCATAGTCGTTCTCCTCCTCAGACGAGGAGGAGCATGGATCGGACCAAGACGCAGAGTGGAAAGTGGTCATTATTTAATGAACGTAAACTGAACACTTACAAATACAAAAAAAAAAAAAACATGACAAAACCGAAAACAGTCCCGTGTGGCACGAACACTGACACGAGATACAAACACCCACAAAACACACGTGAAACCCAGGCTGCCTAAGTATGATTCTCAATCAGGGACAACGATGGACAGCTGCCTCTGATTGAGAATCATACCCGGCTGAACACAAACATCCCAACATAGAAAATCACACATAGACAAACCCACCCAACTCACGCCCTGACCAACTAAATAAATACAAGACAAAAGAAAACAGGTCAGGAATGTGACAGACGTTTTTCTTGCGGTGTGACAAATGATTCATGAAAACTTGCTTGGTAGGTCGATGTCCCCCATTATGGTTTTACAGACGTGTTTAATGTTTTATGTACACACTTTATTCGAATATTTATGAAATTCATTTTGTTTTATTTGGTAACACTTATTTGTTTTCCTTCGACTCCAACCCCATTCGGTGCGTAGAATGGATGTGGGTGGGGCTATGCCTACATAACGGTGCTAATTTAAAACACTCACAAAAGCTCTGAAGAAGGCCGTGAGGACGATACGTAAAGCTTAGTGATACTATCAAGAGCAGTGTGTGGGTTTCTTTTTTTTTTCTCTCTCTCTCACTTCCCCTGTGAGAACCATGAGCACGGGCTGACTTGGCTATACTGCCACATGCTGCCAGTAAGTTACTGTATATTTTACAGGAAATGTTTTACAATGTGGGAGAAGTCCAATCAGTGAATGCTCAACTAGACAATCAGTTTATGTGGGTTTCCATAGCCAACCTTACACAGATGTAGGATCTTAATTTGAGCCAGTTTGCTACAGCAGGAAAATAATCCTAGAGCAACAGGAAATGTGAATTATTATGTATAATTAATTTACTTTTTTGTAGGGGTTGATACATTTTCCGTAAGGTAAAATCATGTCTGAAATTTCTAAGTGGAAATTGCAAACTTCAGAAGCCTTTTTAAACCTCAAATACAGTACATGTTTTACATTTCCTGCATTACAGGAAAGTTATCCTGCAACAGGGTGATCAAATTAAAATCCTACAACGCCTTTTAGCCTCAGTGTCTGTAAGTGGCTAGATTCAGGCTGGGTTAAATGAATTTAACAGGACCCACAGCCTGTTACACTCTATTATTCATATGCTTCTGAAGACTACCTGTCTGTCCCTGGATTCCACTGATATTGTACAGACAACCCCCCCCCCCCCCCCCCCCCCACCCCAACAAGGGCTCCGGTTGCATTATACCTCTTATTAGCATTATGAGTGAAATGGGAAGACTGACTCTGGACCAGTTGTTATGGTTAGACTCACACATAGGTTGTCTTGTTATCTCAAAATGCATAAACATTGCAGTCACATTGATTTGGGCAAAGTTCATTTTAATTCATATTCCACTATGGGGTAAAAAAATAACATAGATATACGCACCTACACCCTCTGTAACTCTGCTCTATACAAACAGGAACAGACATACTGTGTATGGCAACAAAAAAAGAAAATAACTCACACGCATACACCACATCTGCTATTCAACCCCACCCAACCCATACACACACATGTCCACCCTCTGTCCCATACACACACATGCACACACGCAAACGTCTAAGACAGCTCCAGAGGTATTGTGACGGTAAAAGGAAGTGTACCAATGTGCTGCCTGTCAGATAAACTTTGCTCTGTGTGGTTCGGTGAAGGACACTGCAGTGATTGGGGTAATAACCACAACCATAAACAGCACAAAGGATCGATACAGTACATGGGTCCTTTGTGGTTCTTTAGCTTTGTTCCTGCATCTCTACCTTTCTCATACTCTTTAACTGACCTGATACACACCATACGGCAGACACACGCACATATGTAATGTGCACGCGCACACACACACACACACACACACACACACACACACACAGGGAATGAAGAGGTTCTTACCAATAGAGCGAGACGACATGGTGTGGAAGGCCTGCTCCCCTATCTTAGCAAGGGTGCTGAAGTAAGCCTCACTGGTTACAGCAAGGGCTAAACACACACACACACACACACACACAGAAACAAACAGGCAATTGAATTGCATATCCAGTTGATATGATTCACTTTGCTGACAATCCCAGAGTTAGACTCATGCCAGTAAAAGCACAACGAACACATTCATCTGAAAGCAGAAAATTGCAGAAAGGTTGTTTAATATGCATCAACAGATTAATCTATACTTCATTCAAATAGCTGGGCCCATCACATATACATGTTCCATAACTCATTGCTTTGGAGTGGAAAAGGACTGCTGCAGACAGAACAATAAACAGACAGACATATTTACATTCAGCAGCTCAACCAATAGAAACATGCGTAGGTTATATTATGGCCTATAGGTCCAGGTAATAAATATTCCCAGGTGATATGGCAGCACTTTACAAGGGAAACCTTATGAACTCTGACAAAATGAAAATACATTTGCATTTATTTCCAGGACGGGCACAGCCAAGGATCTCTCATTGATGGGATTGAATAGCAACGATGTGGAAGCATTGTATAGTTCTGAGAAGGACCTCTAGTAGAAATCAGAGTCATATACTGTATGTATGACTCTGCTGAGAAGGACTCTTTTGTCACATTTTTACTCTATTTTATTGGAACACTTCATCGTATTCAAATGCATGCCACAAAGGTCATCCGTTTCACTTCCTTTCTTTCTCATGCTCACCTTGGAAAGCCTGCATGTAGCTGTTTCCCAAAGACACTAGCTTCTGTAGACTTGGGTTGAACTGATCCATCAGGCTCTGTTAACACACACACACACACACACACACACACACACACACACACACACACACACACACACACACACACACACACACACACACACACACACACACACACACACACACACACACACACACACACACACAGTGAGACATTGAAAGGCGTGGTAATTATCTATGACTGTTAGCTGTATAGATACACCCTGTTCATAAGTCATATTGTATTTATTCATAGAATACAGTACTGCTCACAAGTATAGTGCGCCAAATTGAACAGTATATACATACAAACAACAAATGTGCATTGCAAATTAGGCCTTCAGTTGAAGTTAAAATTGTCAAGAGTTCAAACCAATCTCACTCACCGCATATATGCCCAAAGTAGAGCGATGCAACTGGTCGATGTTTTGTCCAGACATTCGGACGCTCAAAGTGTTCCCACTTGCTGCCTATGAAATGTTTAATCTATTTATTTATATGTTATGAAACATAAGGCGACAGTCCCAAAAGTCCCCTATCTGTATCAACGTGGATGTTCTAATTCACAGGAAACTGGGCGAGGAGCACAACAGAACGTGTGAGGAATTGACACTGGAGCTCAGAGAGGACTATTGTAAATGATTAATCAAGTCAAAGCTATAAACGACTCAACAACACAGAACACGCAGCGACTAGTGACCTGGCGGGGAAAATACATCTAATTAAGCTTTACAAAGATAGGTTAGTAGTGTAAGTAAGGGCCTTAAAGGGCCATTTTCATTTTCTCCAGCACAATACTAGTGTCTACATGAAAATGGTGCATTTCTACATTTTGTAGAAAATTATATAAAGTTCTACCCGATGACATCATCAAAAGTTAAACAGTTTAAAGATAGTGATTGTCAAACACTATGGGTTTCGGGTGATGTGGGGAGCAAGAAAATACCCATCCCTCTGGCTAGAAACTAGTTGCAGGTTTAGAAAATCACAGTTTTTCCTACTTTTAATCCTACCCTGTGATGTCACAGAGAAGCATTTCTTTACCTTTTTAACCACAGATTATAGAAACACGCCATTTTCAAATATGTAGACACTGGTATGATGCTGGAGATAATGAATATTAGGTTAAAAAGTGGCGGAATTGCCCTTTTAATGCTACATTTCAACCATCATCAACACTTTAATCAGATGCCAAAGTTAACCGGGAATGAATCAATTAGTCATTTTTATAACATTCACAATCTGATGAGCATGAGCTCATGTTCACACCCAGGAGAGTGTGTGTGCGCATCGGTGTGTGTGTGTGTGTGTGTGTGTGAGCTATCCCAGCATGAGGGTTCCGATGTATCACTGGGGGAACTATAGGGGCCTTGACCCAATCAAAGAGATAGACCAATAGAGAACAATTTAGCAGATTTTCCTGTGACCTCAAACACATACAACTCTCAGGTATGTGAACTGAGGCAGTCAATAATAAATAATCTTCCCATCTCCCCACAGACTACTATTAATAACCTTTCTGTTCACGTACAATAGATTCATACCGAGGCGTAGGATAGTAGCTAGAACTATAGTTCCCAATGTATAACTATGAATACTATGAATACTATATGTTTGAAGAATCATTGTATTTCCTATTTATATACAGGTAACTGCCAAAATGTATTATAAACGTGATGATAGTCTCGTCTATATAGGTATTGGTTGGAGCTCACTGTCAAATTCAAATCTCCCAATCATCATATCTAAGCCAATATGACACCAATCTCAAATCAACTTGATTGGAGACACAAAACACACTCCCCGCCTCTCGTTATGATCCGTCCATCCGTTACCTAGAACCACATGCCAGATTTTTTTTTAAGTGTCATTAGCAATTGAGTTTTAAGAGTATTTCTTGTGGCTAGCTCCAAATCTAGAAGTCGGATTAAACGAGACTATAGCATCCATAGAGTGACCATTGAACTTAAACAATGTCGGATAGACTAAGTTTGTAAGTGCAACAGTTTTTATGAAATTGATCATTTTTCACTCTCATGTGCACATTTCTGTCCATTAAAAAGCAATGATTTGCTACCTTTTTATAGCATTTCTGACAATGCTAACATTTTTTCATCTGAATCTCAGAGTTCTATCGAGCCGGTCAATCAGCTCCGTCGCTCAGCAACTCGCCAACACAAACAGGTCGTCGCCTCTATCAGCCAGGCAGCCAGCCATGATAAGAAATGGTTGAGGACAAACCTAGGCTACTATAGATAGCTATATGTTGGTATTCAAGATGAGGTTAATCAATAAATGCATACAGATAATTGTCCAACATGAAAAATGGGTTGGTTGTTATTAGTGAGCTGAATGTGGTTTTGTTTTGATTAGCGAACGTTAGGTAGCTAGCTAGCCAGCAGCTGTAACTTCAGCTAACTAGCTAATGTAACGTTATACCACAGAATAAGTTACCAGCCAGATGAGAACTAATGTTGGCTAGCTAGCTAACCAACAAGCGAGGAAAGCTACCTAGATATATTTTGACAGGGAAGGTTTTTTACATACAGTTGAAGTCGGAAGTTTACATTTAGCCAAATACATTTAAACTCAGTTTTTAACAATATCCGACATTTAATCAAAGTACAAATTCCCTGTCTTAGGTCAGTTAGGATCAGCACTTTATTTTAAGAATGTGAAATGTCAGAATAATAGTAGAGAGAATTATTTATTGAAGCTTTTATTTCTTTCATCACATTCCCAGTGGGTCAGAAGTTTACATACACTCAATTAGTATTTGGTAGCATTGCCTTTCATTTGTTTAACTTGGGTCAAACTTTTTGGGTAGCCTTCCACAAGCTTCCCACAATAAGTTGGGGGAATTTTGGCCCATTCCTCCTGATAAAGCTGGTTTGTATGCCTCCTTGCTCGCACACGCTTTTTCAGTTTTGCCCACAAATATTCTATAGGATTGATGGCCACTCCAATACCTTGAGTTTGTTGTCCTTATGCCATGTTGCCACAACTTTGGGAGTATGTTTGGAGTCATTGTCCATTTGGAAGACCCATTTGCGACCAAACTTTAACTTCCTGACTGATGTCTTGAGATGTTGCTTCAATATATCCACATAATTATCCTTCCTCATTATGCCATCTATTTTGTGAAGTGCACCAGTCTCTCCTGCAGCAAAGCACCCCCACAACATGATGCTGCCACCCCCGTGCTTCACGGTTGGGATTGTGTTCTTCGGCTTGCAAGCCTCCATCTTTTTCCTCCAAACATAACAAAGGTCATTATGGCCAAACAGTTCTATTTCTGTTTCATCAGACCAGAGGATATTTCTCCAAAAAGTATGATCTTTGTCCCCATGTGCAGTTGCAGACCGTAGTCTGGCTTTTTTATGGCGGTTTTGGACCAGTGGCTTCTTCCTTGCTGAGTGGCCTTTCAGGTTATGTCAACATAGCACTCATTTTACTGTGGATATAGATACTTTTGTACCTGTTTCCTCCAGCATCTTCACAAGGTTCTTTGTTGTTGTTCTGGAATTGATTTTCACTTTTCGCACCAAAGTACGTTCATCTCTAGGAGACAGAACGCGTCTCCTTCCTAAGTGTTATGATGGCTGCGTGGTCCTATGTTGTTTATACGTGTGTACTGTTTGTACAGATGAACGTGGTACCTTCAGGCGTTTGGAAATTGCTCCCAAGGATGAACCAAATCTGTGGAGGTCTACAATTTTTTTTCTGTGGTCTTGGCTGTTTTCTTTTGATTTTCCCATGATGTCAAGCAAAGAGGCACTGCGTTTGAAGGTAGGCCTTGAAATACATCAACAGGTACACCTCCAATTGACTCAAATGATGTCAATTAGCCTATCAGAAGCTTCTAAAGCCATGACATCATTTTCTGGAATTTTCCAAGCTGTTTAAAGGCACATTCAGTGTATGTAAACTTCTGACCAGCTGGAATTGTGATAAGTGAAATTATCTGTCTGTAAGAAATTGTTGGAAAAATTACTTGTGTCATGCACAAAGTAGATGTCCTAACCGACTTGCCAAAACTATAGTTTGTTAAGAAATTTGTGGAGTGGTTGAAAAATGAGTTTTAATGACTCCAACCTAAGTGTATGTAAACTTCCAACTTCAGCCTTACAGTTGAAGTCGGAAGGTATCTGTGTAAACAAACAGATAAGCTAGCTAATGTACTTGCCTGCTATAGCCAGTTAGCTAGCCAGCCAATAAAAATCAATGTTGATAATAACTTAGCAAGCTATATCCCACAATCTTCCACAAAGTATAGCTAGCTAGCTAAGTAAAGTTCATAGTCAACACCAAACTTTGGAAAACTGCCAAACAGCTAATTTATAATACATCATGCAATGGACATTGCTCATCTAACGTTAGCTACTCCATAAAGTCAAATTGGCTTGCATGCTAATATTACATGTCCACCAGATTTCAATTTATAACATAACAGTTGCTAGCTAGCTTGCTCATTTAACGTTAGCTAACGTTACAGACCTTATGCACTGATTCAGTACGGAGCGTACTCTTCTCTCAATGCAATTGTCTTCCTGTCATTGTAATCAAAATGTACACTGACTGATCAATACAGTGTCAAGTTACTTTTCAGTGTGTTCCCAAAAAGCTGATTTTGCCACACATGCACCCAGTTAAAACTTGCTAGTGTAACAGAATCTGAACGCAGTTAAAAGAAAATGCCATGCTTGCTTACTGAAATGATACAGTTTTCAACACATCAACTGTTTTCAACTATTTATTTCTAAGCAAGCAAGATAAATACACGTTCAATCAGTACTGAGTGAATGAACAACAAAAACATTGTGCAAGAAAGCTTCCAGGCGCATGCCCACAATCCGCCACCCTGCCATACAGCACTGTGTTCCTGGGCAGTACTGTACTGATGGCGTGTATCTCACGGATGAGGGCAACGACCTTTTTCTTCCTTGAGAGTCTGAGAGCTAGTCTCTCCTCCGTTCTAGCAAGACGGACGCAGTAGTACATACCACCCCACTCACTGCCACTTGCCTGCCACTCCACGAACCCAAAGGCTCTTTTAAGAGAGGAGGACCCAGAACCTTCAGTTCCAAAGATGGTGACGCTAACCATTACACCAGGAACCTTGTTATAAACACATCAACTTGACACTCTATTTATATGGACAGTCTGGCCTATTTAACTAGACATTCTGATGATGACCGGAGTTATCAATATTGCTCTTGATGATCCACAGCGTTTTGCAGGCTTTTCTGATCAAGCCCAGTGCTACCACATCTGATTCTACTACTCATCTGTTCATCAAGACCTCAGCTGTTCATCGAGACCACGAATAGTAGAATCAGGTGTGGTAGAACTGGGCTTGAACAAAAAAGCCTACATAAACCTGTAGCTTGTCAAGAGAAGTTGTGGCCATCCCTGAAATGTATTTACAAAGTTGACTATATCGGATGCATCTACATTTGGTGGTAAATTTGATATTTAGTTATAACTCACTTTTGTTTACAGGTAGTTTACTACTAGGCCTTTCCTCAGTAAACTATTATGTACATTTTCATGTAAATAGTTCATGGGTACTAAGGTTGTTCGATTGTCTTAAAATCTGAGTAACATGATTTAAAAAATCCCCATCAAAATCTGTTAGTTTAAGCTAGAAATGTAAAGTCCATTATCCCTCTGAAGAGCATGGTCTGCCTACCCATGTGAGAGACGCAGACTCGGTCTCAACCTTTAAGTCTTTATTGAAGACTCATCTCTTCAGTAGGTCCTATGATTGAGTGTAGTCTGGCCCAGGAGTGTGAAGGTGAACGGAAAGGCACTGGAGCAACGAACAGCCCTTGCTGTCTCTGCCTGGCCGGTTCCCCTCTCTCCACTGGGATTCTCTGCCTCTAACCCTATTACAGGGGCTGTCACTGGCTTACTGGTGCTCTTCCATGCCGTCCCTAAGAGGGGTGCGTCACTTGAGTGGGTTGAGTCACTGACGTGGTCTTCCTGTCTGGGTTGGCACCCCCCCTTGGGTTGTGCCATGGCGGAGATCTTTGTGGGCTATACTTGGCCTTGTCTCAGGATGGTAAGTTGGTGGCTGAAGATATCCCTCTAGTGGTGTGGGGGCTGTGCTTTGGCAAAGTGGGTCAATCCTGCCTGGTTGGCCCTGTCCGGGTGTATCATCGGATGGGGCCACAGTGTCTCCTGACCCCTCCTGTCTCAGCCTCCAGTATTTGTGCTGCAGAAGTTTATGTGTCGAGGGTCTAGGGTCAGTCTGTTTATATGTAGTAGTGGAGTATTTCTCCTGTCTTATCCGGTTTCCTGTGTGAATTTAAGTATGCTCTCTCTAATTCTCTCTTTCTTTCTTTCTCTCTCTCGGAGGACCTCAGCCCTAGGACCATGCCTCAGGACTACCTGGCATGATGACTCCTTGCTGTCCCCAGTCCACCTGGTCGTGCTGCTGCTCCAGTTTCAACTGTTCTGCCTGCGGCTATGGAACCCTGACCTGTTCACCGGACGTGCTACCTGTCCCAGACCTGCTGTTTTCAACTCTCTAGAGACAGCAGGAGCGGTAGAGATACTCTCAATGATCGGCTATGAAAAGCCAACTATCATTTACTCCTGAGGTGCTGACCTGTTGCACCCTCGACAACTACTGTGATTATTATTTGACCATGCTGGTCATTTATGAACATTTGAACATCTTGGCCATGTTCTGTTATAATCTCCACCCGGCACAGCCAGAAGAGGACTGGCCACCCCTCATAGCCTGGTTCCTCTCTAGGTTTCTTCCTAGGTTTTGTCCTTTCTAGGGAGTTTTTCCTAGCCACCGTGCTTCTACACCTGCATTGCTTGCTGTTTGGGGTTTTAGGCTGGGTTTCTCTACAGCACTTTGAGATATCAGCTGATGTAAGAAGAGCTATATTAATACATTTGATTGATTGATGAGAGAAAGAGAGATGGAGAGAGTGAAAGAAACAACAGAAGGGAAAGAGAACAAGAAAGAGAGGGAGAGAGAGCTGAGAAAGAGATCTGAGACAGAGAGAACGGAAAACGGGGGAGAAAGAGAAAGTGAGAGCGCCAGGCGAGATAGAGAGGGCCCTTGAGCTCTCATGAAACTAGTGGCGCAGTAATCATGGTCTGTCTGTCTAATGGCTATTTGTACACTAGGTGGCACCATAAAACCACCGGAGACATGACTGGAATTTTAAACAGCTGCACTCTCCATAGAGATACATCATTGACTCTCACATTCAGCAGCAGCTTTGTAGCATACCCTACACTAAAACCCTTTACAGTTTGAATGGAACCCTAAAGGCTGCCTACAGATATAGGCCTATGCAGCAGCAATACATACAACTATTATGCATGTAATCCCTTATGTAAAAAACACATGTAAACACGTGATCTCGTGTGATAACATGAAACTACACAAGACAACATGTGAGCACATGATCTCATGTTAAAGAAATGTGACAACTTGGGGAATGCAACACTTCAACATGTGATACCATTAAACTGAAATCATATGTTTTTGGAAAACTTCACGTGAAAATGTGTTTTTGAAACCTTTCACATGTGCCATTATACAGTTGAAATCAGGTGAAATGGGGTTTTGGAATACTTTACATTTGTGAAATTTAAAATGTAAAAATAAATTAAAAAGTGTTATATTTTCACACCAGATAGGAGCAGTGAAATGTGTTGTTTTACAAGGTCAGTCATAGTAGTATAGCAACCCTGGAGCAAATTAGGATGGAGTGCCTTGCTCAAGGACACATCAACAGATTTTTCACCTTGTCCATTTGGGTATTCAAACCAGCGACCTTTCAGTTACCAGCCCAACGCTCTAACCGCTAGGAAAATCATGTACAAGTGAAATTTCACATGTGAAATCATGTGCAAGCATGGGTTTTTGGAACACTTCGCGTGAGATATTGAGGGGATTCGATTATCTGGCACGGGTTGCCCCGGTGGAAGGAGTTTGTACCAAGTGATTGCATTAGTTTTAGAACCGGGATGCCTCCCGGGTGTGAGACAGGTGCCCCGTTCCCTACACATTACCTATAATACCGCTCTGCACTTTGCAAAATAGTGCCATCTGCACTCCTATTTTAGTCATCAGTTAATCTGACTATTCTCTCATCATTGATTTAATGTACCTATTTTAGCAATTTTAGGTTTTTCTGGGTTTACTGTCAAATGTTGGTAGGGCATATTCATCTATTTCAATGATACTCCTGAATCACTAGGATAAATATAATAATTTTTCTTGAGCGTATTTTTAACAAAGCTGAGATTTACTTTGAAGTCCAAAGTATAGGAATACAGGTGAAATCAGTCATTGACAGAGACATGGTGGCATAGCAGGAAGTTCGGAAGTTCGGAAAGTTCAAAACCCTGGTGAGGACATATTGAATAATAATTATTGCACAAATAAACATACACAATGTAGTTGTGTGTTTTATAAGCAGTGGTAGAAAAAGTCCCCAATTGTCATATTTGAGTAAAAGTAAAGATACCTTCATAGAAAATTACTCAAGTAAAAGTGGAAGTCACCCAGTAAAACACTACTTGAGTAAAAGTCTAAAAGTATTTGGTTGTAAATATACTTAAGTATCACAAGTAAACGTGATTGCTAAAATATACTTAAGTATCAAAAGTAAAAGTACAACTATAAATCATTTCAAATTCTTTATATTAAGCAAACCATACGGCCACATATTCTAGTTTTTTATTTATTTACGGATAGCCAGGGGCACGCTCCAACTCTCAGACATAATTTACAAACTAAGCATGTGTTTAGTGAGTCCGCCAGATCAGAGGCAGTAGGGATGACCAGGGATGTTCTCTTGAAAAGTGTGTGAATTATAACATTGTCCTGTCCTGCTAAACATTCAAAATGTAACGAGTAATTTTGGGTGTCAGGGAAAATGTACGGAATAAAAAGTAGATTATTTCCTTTAGGAATGTAGTGAAGTAAAAGTCGTCAAAAATATGAATAGTAAAGTACAGATACCCCCAAAAACGACTTAAGTAGTACTTTAAAGTATTTTTTACTTAAGTACTTTACAACACTGACTAAATGTAATTTGAAACACACAGTGCTTTTCACATACAGTGTTATCATTACAACACATTTTTGTTGTCACGTGAAGTGTTCCAAAAACACATGAATTCACATGTGAAATGTCACGTGAAGTGTTCCAAAAACAAATTTTCACATGACTTTACATGTGAAATCAGGTGTTTTTTCAGTAAGGGATTGCATGCAGATTTATTCAAATCTAAATGGTGATGTGGTTTAATAAGTACTGCAATGTGATGCCACAGCTGTAGTCCTATATTGTCATTACATGTATAACCTGTGGTGATCCAGTGAACCCTATGAACTCTCCTGGACTGGATTCAGGCCAGCTATGTAGTTGTTTTATGGATAAAACTGTAACCTTTAATACTTAATATTTGAGATCTATTAATGGAAATTATTAATTGGAAAACAGATGTCCCGTTACTGTTGGGTTGTCATCCATTGAATTTATCTCTCTTTCTCTCTCTTTTAATTATGAATTCCCCTTCAACCTCGGTCTCTGAGAGAGTGCCAACACCAGTCTATTTTACTATTCTTCTATTAAGCGAACCCAGAGCCTAGTGTTGGCACACTTCGAGTCTAGGCATTTTTCTTCTCTCTGAAACATATGTTAGAGCATAGAACCTATTCCCTTGCCTCGCAGAGGAAAAGCTTTCCATAAACATACCTAGGCTGTCTACTCTTCTTTCACCACAATCTCCTTTTGCAGTCATTTATGTGTGAGCAGCCAGCGAGAGAGAGTCCGCACACACACACACCACTCTGCACGTATGTGCTGTGTTTAGATGAGATTACCTTTGCTAACATGATCCGGTCGTGCTAGGAATGATCTCGTGGTTATCCGGGTACGCTAATCGTATCTTGCCGGGGCGGCATGGGGCGCCGCACAAAAAATAAACAAAATAATGAATAAATAAATTCTAAAAAAAGATTTTAAAATATTCAGAATGGTGACATTTGCGGGATCTGTTTTCTATCGCTCATTTGCACGTCAGGTCAATGATATCATGTCACCGTGTGGGACTGTGGGTGTAACAGTATAACTTTAAACCGTCCCCTCGCCCCGACACGGGCGCGAACCAGGGACCCTCTGCACACATCAACAACAGTCACCCACGAAGCATCGTTACCCATCGCTCCACAAAGGCCGCGGCCCTTGCAGAGCAAGGTGCAACACTACTTCTAGGTTTCAGAGCAAGTGACGTAACTGATTGAAACGCTACTAGCGCGTACCCGCTAACTAGCTAGCCATTTCACATCCGTTACATGGGTCAATTAACCTTGTCGGAGTGGGCGCCCTGATTCTAGTTTGTGAGCTAGGCAGGCTACTGCCTGGGAACGTCTCCCACTCAGAAGTACGAGGTGGTGAGGGGGCGGGGGTAGGTTGACCTCAGGTCCCCACACTGGAAGCCCCAAGGTAGGGGGAGCGGGGGAATCTATCAAATAGCGCATCTCTAACTTTGTACAGTACTAATGCAATTAGTAATGCAATTAGTTGTGCAATTTATTTTGTGTGTATCTTGTTTTGAAGTGCAATAGTCCAGGGAGCCATACAAGCTAGAACCGCCACTGCTTACAACACTTACACCATCAGTCTTCCTGTCTCGCGGGAACCTTGGATTTGACTAATGGGGGCGCGCGCTAGAATGTGTGCTATGTGCCCGCGCATCGTTCCTGATGAGAACCCGCTGTACGAGCTTTATGATACCCTAGGCTACTACAGTTCCACGAGAGGGTTATTTAGGTTATGCATTCACCGACATAAATACATAACACCAAGCGACCACAGCATATGAAAAGCACCTCGATCTAAATGTGGTGTGATGCGAGACACCGTCTCATATCATTCGCACCATCTCCCGTTCCCGCCTCCTGATATTGACTTGCATACTGTTTCGCGCTCTCTCGCTCTCTTTCTCTCTCTCGCTCTCTCTCTGGTTGTCCTGGTGATAACGAGATAGAGAAGCCTTACAACACTGAAGCCAAGAGACAGAGGGATGAGATAGAAACGGTTGGAGCATGTATCTGCATTCATTATAGCCTAATTATTAA
The DNA here is from genome assembly GCF_045679555.1 of Salvelinus alpinus. Classification (NCBI taxonomy): domain Eukaryota; kingdom Metazoa; phylum Chordata; class Actinopteri; order Salmoniformes; family Salmonidae; genus Salvelinus; species Salvelinus alpinus. The sequence goes on along the minus strand of NC_092121.1, from coordinate 1,367,476 downwards.
ATGAAGTGGGACATATCCTATATGTATTGACTAAAAGCCTAGCAAAGCCATAAAATGCGTCTTTCATGATATGTTCATGGATCCTTTGATCTGCCAAAAACGTTTTACTCCGGCTGCCCTATTTCAGTGTTGTTGAACTAGATAGACAAGTTATTTTATTCATAATTATTGATTTCTTACGCCGCCAACCTGAAGTTCATCGTTATCATCTTGGCCGCCGGGATGGTGGCCTTCGTTGGAGCAGTCATCTGCATCATCGCCGCGGTCCATACCGGCTCCGCTGCCGAATCTACCCAGCAGCCCGTGGCAGACAACCAGTCGCAGTCTCCATACGCTGGAGTGCAGCAGACTTTCCCCGGGGGCTCCGTGGCGCGAGCGGGTCCCCTGGGCGCTATCCATGGTTCTGAAAGGCAGGACGGAGAAGCGCCCACTTTCTTCCACCTCGCCAGCGGCTCAGATGCCGTTGGTGGAACTAGACAGGTTAGCCGACTTATCTGCACCCCAGTCCCCGCCGGAGAATGCAACCCCAAAAACGTTCAGCAACAAGCCGACGATCCGTCGCTGTACGCTGGCGAGGACTGGGGATACCTCCGCACCACGGCAAAGGAACTACAACAGACAGTGGTCCAGCAGAAGGACCAGATTATTACCGACCAGCGGACCATTAGGGATCTGTCAGGCAAGCTTTCGGAGTGTGAGAGTGGAATAGAGGGGCGTAGAGGCGCGGGGCTCTGGGGAGGTAAGAGGGTAGATGAGGGCCGGCTCGTGGTCCGGGACAGTGCTCCGTCGTCGACTGTGGCACAGCTGCTCACCGCTCAGGCTGTGGACGAGCTGGAACAAGCTATCGTTCAGATGAAAGACCGCATAGAGAAACTGGAGGTAAGGGGAATGGGATAAACGTGTGTGTGTCATGTCTGTTTGTGTTGAATTCCACTATCACATATCTTTATTTTAAACGAACTGTTATTGTATCGTTAAATAGAGCAGTGAATAGGCTAATTCTGCCCCTCCTGTGTGTCAGTTGACCTGCTTGGCAGACCTCGATAGCACTGACTCAATCTGAATTTCTACTCACGTCTCTGACGGCAGTATGTCGGTGTGGGTGTGGCTGCGTGGTTTTACTGTTTAATTGAGACCATTTCCAGTTGATAGAAATCATGGACAGTATTAGATTAGGTGAGATGACCACCTACAGGTAACTGCCAAAATAAAGGAAACCACATAAAGCCACCACATAAAGCCAGAATAACAAGGCTTGGCATAGATTCTACAAGTGCCTGGAACTCTATTGGACGGATGCGACACCATTCTTCCACAAGAAACTCTATAATTTGGTGTTTTGTTGATGGAAAACACTGTCACAGGCTTTGCTTCAGAATCTCCCATAAGTGTTCCAATGGGTTGAGATCTGGTGACACGCACGCACGCACGCACACACACACACACACACACACACACACACACACACACACACACACACACACACACACACACACACACACACACACACACACACACACACACACACACACACACACACACACACACTTTAAACTTCCTATGCTCCTTTGAGACCCCATCTTTCAAAGTCACTGAGATCTATTTTTGTAGCCATGGTTAAAATAAAGGTAATTGCTATCTGGGATAATAATGGGCAACTGGGAATTTTTATACATGACCCTAAGCATGGGATGTTAATTGCTTAATTAGCTCAGGAACCACACCTGTGGAAGCATCTGCATTCAATGTACTTTATATCCCTCGTTTACTCAAGTGTTTCCTTTATTTTGACAGTTACCTGTATATCAACATCTTTGACTTATTGACGCTGAAAATTGATTAGCTGCATTATATTAAAATTGATTAGATGCATTATTTTCGACTTGGCTATAGCTTATTAGAGTTCAACTCAATATTGAGGAACCAATCAGTTACTTCACCAAAATCTATTTACATATTTTGGTATCACTTGTTGCTATTGCATCGTTACAACGTCTTCGCAACACTGCTTCACAACTCAAGTTAAATGTAGCCAATTTGATGAATGGAAACCCCAAAACTAGAATGTTGTAGGATAATTGATGAGGCCTAGTCTACAGATACATGAGCATTTGTTATTCCAGGCACCTCTGCTTCCCAACATAACCAACCCAGGGGGGGAGAAGAGGGGGGGTGGAGGAGGGAGGGGAGAGTAGAGTAACGCAAAGCGGCTTTATAGCTGCCTGCCAAGCAACATGTGATGTACAACCCCATTTCTTCTGGAGAAAATATAATCAATTATTCATCCGTCCAGTTACCTATATTTGTTGAGAGCAGAGACCATCATATTCTTTTTTCAGCCTCTGCCTAGCACACTACTATTATACTATATCAGTGGTGTACCTCTGTATCTGTGGTCCTACCGTCTTTGGTCACTGAACCCCCAGTCATGGTGCAACTGATCATTAGGCCTATAGTCTTAACAAATGTACCCCATGTGTAAAGGTGAGGTACCCCCAAGGGTACTAGTACCTCATGTTGAGAACCACTGCTCTATATGTAACTTACAGCATGTGCCTCACTGTAAATAATATGTTGCATTGTCTGTGTGTCTATTTGACTGCACTTTGCTTTGCTGAAGTTGTAGTGTTTTTCCTTGGCTGACTAATGACTGAGAGGACCTTCAATTACTTGTTTTCCTGGCACTATTTCTGCATTTCTCTGCACATAATTGATTGTCCATAATAAAAAATAATAACAAAACCAGAGATTAGAGTGCATATCTAACACAAAGGCCCACATTAATCACAGCACATTACAAAGTGTGAGTGCAGCTCTGAAAATCGAACTGGCTTCCAGTGTTGCGTTCGAGACCACCTAAAGCGAGACCGATTCAAGACCAAGACCGGAGCATATCGAGTCAGAGTCAAAACCAAGATTGGAGGGGGGGTGAGACCGAGTCAAGAATGAGACCGGGAGGGGGACAAGGGGTCCGAGACCGAGTCAAGACCGAGACCAGAAAAATGTGAGTCCAATTCAAGACCATGATTGTAATTTAGTCAAATCGGCACCTTAATAAGAGTTCAAAATGTCCAGTATTTCTGTGTTCATATTTCAGAATAACATACAGTATGGATTTCTTAGACATTTAGAATGGTGAAAAAAATGCATGCGGAGGGCAAATAGAGCCGCTCTACAAATTATTACTAACCCAAACACAGTGGGGAACAATGAGGGCCTTCTACGCCTTCAGAGATGGGCAAAGAATTTATAAAATACTAATAACAACAATAATTCTTATTATATTATTTTTTTCAATTATGTTCTGATTTCATCTCTTCAGTTTTTGTTGGAAAGGAAAGGGTTAACACATATCCAATCAGGATTTTTCTTTCGTCATCTCTGGGGCTAGCTAAGTCAACCATTGGCTAGGCCATCAGAAGCTAGATAGAAGGCATCTGCCATTCAACTGTATTAGGGAAACATTTTGGAGTGACAGTGTAACGGTCTTCTTCATCTTCCTCCTCCTCAGACGAGGAGGAGCATGGATTGAACCAAAATGCAGCGTTGGAATAGGACATAATGAATTTATTTAACAAGACAAAAACGAACTAACTTGAATAACTAACAAAAATAACAAAAGGGAGTAGACAGACCTGGACTACGAACTTACATGTAACGAAGAACGAACGAACAAGTACTGAATACAAACAAACGAACGCACTGACAAACAAACCGAAACAGTCCCGTGTGGCGCGACAAACACAGACACAGGAAACAACCACCCACAACAATCAATGTGAAAACACCTACCTTAATATGGCTCTCAATCAGAGGAAATGAAAACCACCTGCCTCTAATTGAGAACCATATCAGGTCACCCATTAACAAACATAGAAACACATAACATAGACTACCCACCCAAACTCACGCCCTGACCGTCAAACACATACAAAATAACAGAAAACCGGTCAGGAACGTGACAGACAGTGGAATCAATCAATCACATTTTGACTTGTAATCGGTGGGATCATTTTAACAAAAAAGCATTCTCTTCTCAAAGGCCAACGGGTCACTGCACAATAGCAAGCAGTAGTTTTCACATGGTCTAGCTAGCTATCCTTTGTTGTAGACTAATCTGCAGCAGCTGCAGCAGGTGTTATCGAAAAGGATGTTGCAAATTTGTTAGCTTCTCCCTTTTCAAGAATAACTTTCAACAAGAAGTTAACCTTTTACTGCAGTGGGCTAAGTCAGGGTCACACAGAGTGATTCTTGGTACTTAAACAAATCTACTTTGAAACAAAAAACCACACACATGGTTATGGGATTAAAAAAAGACACCTGTACCATGTCAAATATAGAGTTGAAATTAATAAAAATGTATATGCAATACCCACTGAAAAAAAAGTGGGTAAACGGTGTATACCTGCATATAGTGTCACACCCTGATCTGTTCCACCTGTCCTTGTGATTGTCTCCACCCCCTCCAGGTGTCGCTTATTTCCCCCAGTGTATTTATCCCTGTGTTTCCTGTCTCTCTGTGCCAGTTTGTCTTGTAGGTTTCCAAGTCAACCAGCGGTTTTCCTGTTCCCCTGCTTTTTGCATTCCCCTTTTTCTAGTCATCCTGGTTTTGACCCTTGCCTGTTTCTGGACTTTGTACCTGCCTGCCTGACCATTCTGCCTGCCTTGACCACAAGCCTGTCTGCCACTCTGTACCTCCTGGACTCTGACCTGGTTTTGACCTTTTTGCCTGTCCACAACCATTCTCTTGCCTACCCCTTTGGAATAATAAACATTGTAAGACTCCAACCATCTGCCCCCTGTGTCTGCAATTGGGTCTCGCCATGTGCCTTGATATATGGTTTCCACCTCACCACTGGCCCTTTGTGTTTTACAAAATGTGCGCTGTCGTACATGACTGCGCTGGTATTTCCGTTGCTGTCCTTTCAGAATCATAAACCTGTCACACACTGAAGGCCTAGGTCCAATAGGTTCGCCACTGCCCAAACATGTCTATAATAGATATAAAGACTGTTCAGGTATTAATGTTTCAAGACAGGAGTGTATATGGCTAAGCGGTTTTATGTGCTTATTGAATGGAAGCTTATAATTCCGAGTTTTTTACTCCGCTGGTCTCGGGAAGAAATTACGAGTCCTCACTGTCCTCACCGAGACAAGACAGAGACACTCAAAATGTGGTCTCGAGACCGGACTGTACTACAACACTGCTGGCTTCATTTGTCTTTTTATTTCATTGTCTGCTCTTCCCTCCCTCCCACACTCCCTCCCATGAAGTCAGATATCGGACCGCTGGCGTTCCCTCACAACCACACAGATGCAGCAACTGCGATGACTTCAAGAGGTGGTGGTGGTGGGCTCTCTGAGGCCCCTGATGGTTGGGGTGAGGCAGGGCCAGGGGGACAGGCAGGGGATGGACCAAAGCAGTGGCCACGGTTGGAGGATCTGGAAGGAGAGCTTGAGAGGAAGCTGGAACTCCTGGAGAAGGAGAGGAAGGCCCTGCGAAAGGAATCCCAAAGACACAGGCAGGAGATCGACCAGGGGATGAACTCCCTACACCACCGCATCGCTGGCCTGGAGGAGGGTGAGAGGAGGGGCAGAGGGTTGGGTGTAAGAGAAGATCAATGGTCATGAGTGATAGTCATACCTGAATGATATTAATTTATATGGTGGGAGAGGTTAAGAGTCGGGGACATGAAACCATAACTGATGTACCAGAAAGGTAACTTATTATCAATCTATGAAAACGACATCAACACATTATGATACAGAATAAGAAATAAGTACATAACAAGAAAGAAAATCCAAGTGGATATATCATAGAAGAGAGATGAGATATCCTGGGGGCAGGAAATAAGTCAAATGTGTGATGTAGCCATTGTATAAACCCCCAAATACACTACAAAGTCCTAATAAGGCAAGTCTAGTCAACATCCCCCCCCTACCAAATTACCTCATTACTCAAACACTCTTTCCCTCCCTCTCTATTTCTCCACCCATACCTCCTTACCCCAGGACTCTCAGAGTACACCTATCCAGAGGGCTACAAGCTGTCCTTCCCAGCGCGTACCAACTATATGTACGCAGTGGTGCACCACCCCATCCCTGAGCTGCGTGCCTTCACCGTGTGCCTCTGGCTGAGACCCACAGAGGGGGGTATCGGCACCCCTTTCTCCTATGCTGTAGCGGAACAGCCAAACGAGCTAGTTCTGCTGCAGGGCATGCATACCCCTGTGGAGCTGCTCATTAACAACAAGGTAATGGAGGAAACAGAGCAGAAGTATTTTAATGGCACACTGAGTTAGACACAGCACAATTTAAGATGGAGCTATAACAGTACCTGAGAGTTTACTGTAGAATGATGTCTGCGACCAAAATGGCACCCCTATTCCCTATGTACTGCACTACTTTTGACCAGAGCCCTGGTCAAATGTAGTGTGCTACATAGGGAATAGGATGCCATTTGGGACAAAGACAAAGCACCGTTTAGGCTAGAGCTGGGAGTGTAGTGTAGATCAGCATGATGCCATTATGATAATACATTGCCTGGAAGGCATAGAGAGCTACCTAGCTGGCTGTGCCCTTGAGGAAGTGCAGTCTGTGCCTTTGAAAAAGTAATGCTGCAGTCCCCAAATGTTACTGTAATAAAAGTGCTGGATTAATATATTCCAGGGGGAAATTTGTTTAATGTCTCCATAAAGTGTGTTATTAAGCAGCAATATATCAACACTTAAAAAGCACAATATTTTATTTAATATAATATTGAGTTTTAGTCTAGAATATTCTGTACAACACATGGTTAGGGTCAGTACTGAGAACCACTTCGTCGTATGATTGATTATCCATTGATTTGTTGCTGTTGCCATCTTAAATACTCAATGTGCAGTCTAATGTAGTCTGCAGTATCACTGCATTACCTGCACTATAGCACTAACACTCACACTAACCCAAACTGTTGTCCTCCCACCCCTAGGTGGCGCAGTTACCTCTGAACCTGTCTCGGGGCAGCTGGCACCACATCTGTGTAAGCTGGAGCCAGAGAGGTGGGGCGTGGCAGGCCTACCAGGGGGGCAAGCTGAGAGGAGAGGGGCAGGGCCTGGCAGCCTGGCACCACATCAGGCCTGGGGGAGTCCTCATCCTGGGGCAGGAACAGGTAAGACCTGGAGGGGTTGGTATTTTGGTGAGGTCAGGGGTGGCTGGTTGAAGAGACCGCAACGGCATAGACCTATAGGGGGTTGTTGTTTTTAAAGGAGAACATATTTTATTGTTCATTGAGATATAGGGACAGGGATGAAATGATAGGGGGCAGGTGAGAGGAACATGCACAGTTGAAGTGGGGGACTTGAGCATCAAACCCCAGTCTCTCAGGGCAATGCCAAGTCCGGAGTTACCACTAGACCAAACTCTGACACATCCCTTCCTCTTTTCACCCCTTTCACTCCTCCACCTCCTTCTGCCTGTAGGACACTCTGGGCGGGCGTTTTGACTCGTCCCAGGCCATGGTGGGGGAGCTATCCCAGTGGAACGTATGGGAGCAGGTCCTGACCCCCAGCGAGGTGTCCAGCCTGGCCCACTGCAGCCAGCACAGCCCCCAGCCAAAGGGTAATGTGGCCCCCTGGACCAACCGGGAAGTAGAGGTGTTCGGAGGAGCCACCAAGGTGCCCATGGAGCCCTGCGCTGCCAAACGCACCAACACCCCACTGTGAGGGGAAGGGTGATATAGGATCCAGGGACCTTATTTACAAAGCGTCTCAGAGTAGGACAAGTGATTGGGGGAAAATCAATACAGTTACATATGGCAATATTCTTTTGGACAATATTATAGTGATACTTTTTGTTGTTGTTGCTAGGTAGTGTTAGCTAGCACTAGTCAGCTATGCCTGCGCCAAAACGCTGGTATTTTGTTGCTCTCCATCTTCTTTTTAAATAGTGAGCCATCATGTTTTCAATGCTTTTATTTCCATGACTGATCAAAACTCATTTTCTCATGCTCTCTCGTCTCTCCTCAGCAGACATATAGAGAGCAATATCTTTGGAACATCAAATTGCAATAAAATCGCAGTATCGAATCGCAATACATATAGAAATGTGAGAATCAGTATTGTCACCTAAGTATCATGATAATATTTGTGAGATCCCTGGCAATTCCCAGCCATACTGTACATGTCATATTATACATGATTTATTATGATCTAATAGGCAAAGCTGATTTTTCATCAGCATTTCTACTTTGAGACTGAGAGTCCTGAGCTGTGTTCAGTAGGGCGGAACATTGTGGAGGTAACATATTTCTATCTGAACAACTAGTTATGTAGAACAGCAGGAATGCCTCACTGACGTTCCGATTAAGGAATCATGTCAGCTATATTCATCACATTTCTATCTGCAATGTTCGGTATATTGCACATTGTGAATTTGTGAAGTGAATTTATGGGTGGAGCTTGGGTGAAAGGGAGTAAGGGAATAGGGGAATGAGGCACGTGGTTAGAAGTGGGAGTAACACTGGTTCTGTAACTACTCATAAAGACTTTATTTATCCCTCAAGGGGTAATTTTGTTTTGTTTTGCATGTTTTATTTATCTATGTTTTACATCTATTGTTGATTAAGTTTATTCAGAGCTACAGGACACAGAGTGGGTAGGCTAGGCATGCATACTTTTGCATTTGAACTGCTGCTTTGGACTTGGTCTATGGCCAGGCACTAGGTCCGAGGAGCCTATTTTGCAAACAATTGGGTATCGATAGCGTTCTCTATCATCTGACTTGTGTCTAACTGAAGGGGATAACTCAAGTGTACATTATGATTTTATATAACATTTTATATGCAGACATTAAGAACACACAATCGTGTCTGTATAGCATTGATTTTTTAAACAACTTTTTGTATCAACTTGTTTCAAAACAGCATTCTTACTGTATCCCTTTTCATATTCCTTCTCGTTAACATTTTTATAAATAGTCTATCTTAGTAATACAGCATGTCTAATCATTCCCTGTGACTAATAAGAACTACAGAAATAGAGACATGAACTAATCTCTTTGACAGTGATTCAAATTCAATAACTGTATCCAGTAATGTCACCGTGTGGCTTGAATTGAATTGAAGATGTCTTAGACTTGGGCAGTGCTATTACCCAAGCTCATTGAATAACTTTTTTGCACAATATGGTATAGCACAAAGTTTGATACTTTCTAGAACACTAGAATAGGTATTGGTACCAAGTTGTACTGTCATGTATAAACTGTGTTATATAAATGCTTATATATTCAATGAAAACAGTGATATGAATAACAATGGGTTTAAATGCATGTCATTTTACTGAATACATGTATTCATTTTACATAGCAATGCACATTCATATATAATTCAATGTATGAAAGCCCTCTTAATCTTCTACACCTTGCCATCCAGTGACGTGAGGTCTGAGGTCAGGTAGGCACATTCTATTGAGGCTCATAAAGCTGATTTTTGCTACGGTGTTTATCAGTATGACACGATCACAAAGATAACCATCAAACAGCAGCAGGTAGGCGGCGCAACCATTAGACTCGCATTCACAGGCCGTAATTGCTTGTGCCCCACTCAACTGCCCTGCACGAACAGGCGACTTTCAGCACCACAGACAGCGACCCAAATGCAAGTGAGTAGGTCTACTTGTAAACAGCGCTACACACACAACATCAAATTTTAGTTGTCACATGTGCCCGAATACAACAGGTGTAGACCTTACACCTTACACCTTACATATGCTTACTTACAAGCCCTTAATCAACAATGCAGTTTTAAGAAAAAATAAGTGTTAAGTAAAAATAGATAAATAAAAGTAACAAATAATTAGAACAGCAGTAAAATAACAATAGCGAGGCTGTGTACAGGGGGTACCGGTACAGAGTCAATTGGGGGTAGAAGCTGTTAAGAAGTCTTTTGGACCTAGATTTGGCGCTCCGGTACCGCTTGCCGTGTGGTAGCATAGATAACAGTCTATGACTAGGGCTGCTGGAGTCTTTGACAATTTTTAGGGCCTTCCTCTGACACCGCCTGTTAAAGAGGTCCTGGATGGCAGGACGCTTGGCCCCAGTGATGTACTGGGGCGTATGCACTGCCCTCTGTAGTGCCTTGCGGTCGGAGGCCGAGCAGGTGCCATACCAGGCAGTGATGCAATCAGTCAGGATGCTCTCGATGGTGCAGCTGTAGAATTTGAGAATCTGAAGACCCATGCCAAATCTTTCCAGTCTCCTGAGGGGGAATAGGCTTTGTCGTGCCCTCTTCACGGGAGAGGTTGTTGACCTGGCACCACAGGACCAGGTCTCTGACCTCCTTCCTATATGCTGTCTCGTTGTTGTTGGTGATTAGGCCTACCACTGTTGTGTCTTCAGCAAACTTAATTATATTGTTGGAGTCGTGCCTGGCCGTGCAGTCATGAGTGAACAGGGAGTACAGGAGGGGACTAAGCACGCACCCCTGAGGAGCCCCCGTGTTGAGGATCAGCGTGACGTATGTGTTGTTACCTACCCTTACCACCTGGGGGCGGCTCGTCAGGAAGTCCAGGATCCAGTTGCAGAGGGAGATGTTTAGTCCCAGGGTCCTTAGCTTAGTGATGAGCTTTGAGGGCACTATGGTGTTGAAAGCTGAGCTGTAGTCAATGAATAGCATTCTAACATAGGTGTTCCTTTTGTCCAGGTGGGAAAGGGCAGTGTGGAGTGCAATAGAGATTGAATCATCTGTGGATCTGTTGGGGCGGTATGCAAATTGGAAAGGTTCTAGGGTTTCTGGGATAATGGTGTTGATGTGAGCCATGACCAGCCTTTCAAAGCACTTCATGGCTACAGACGTGAGTGCTACGGTCGGTAGTAATTTAGGCAGGTTACCTTGGTGTTCTTGGGCACAGGGACTATGGTGGTCTGCTTGAAACATGTAGGTTTTACAGACTCAGTCAGGGACAGGTTGAAAATGTCAGTGAAGACACTTGTCAGTTGGTCAGCGCATGCTCGGAGTACACGTCCTGGTAGTTCAATTGCCGTGGATTGCCAGTACGCACCTCATTACAACGGCTGTTCTATCCTGCCCGAAAAAGTGCAAAACCCGCCACCTGTGTCACGGTCGATGCTGGAAAAAGACCAAAGTGCAGCGTGGTGAGCGTATATATTCCTTTTATTATAGAAAAATGACGCCAACAAAACAAGAAACGAAAGAACAACCGTGAAGCTTACAGGGCATAAGTGCCACTAACAAAAGTCAACTACCCACAACAAAAGGAGGGAAAAAGGGCTACCTAAGTATGGTTCCCAATCAGAGACAACGATAGACAGCTGTGTTGAAAACCATCCCCGGCCAAAACATAGAAATACAAAATCATAGAAAACAAAACATAGAATGCCCACCCCAAATCACACCCTGACCAAACCAAATAGAGACATAAAAAGGCTCTCTAAGGTCAAGGCGTGACAACCTGTATGTTATTTATGTCGTCATTAGGCCACGACTCGGTGAAACATAACATATTTCAGTTTTTAATGTCCCGTTGGTAGGATATACATGCTCGTAGTTCATCTATTTTTGTTATCCGGTGATTGTACGTTGGCTAATAAAACCGATGGTAAAGGCAGATTACCCACTCGCCATCCGATCCTTATAAAGCAGACAGACCTACGTCCCCAATATCTCCATCTCTTTCTCCTGCAAATGACAGGGATGAGAGCCTTGTCGGGTGTCTGGAGTAAATCCTTCGTCTCCGACTCGTTAAAGAAAAAATCTTCCAGTACATGGTGAATAATCGCTGTCCTGATATCTAGAAGCTATTTTCGGTCATAAGAGACGATTGCAGAAACATTATGTACAAAATAAGTTACAAATAACACGAAAAAACACACACACTGTAGCACAATTGCCGTAAAACAGCAGCCATCTCCTCCAGCGCCGTCTGTGCCTAGTAGTCAGCACTACTAATTCACATATATACTTACACAATAGACATGTAATGTCATAATAGTAGATGGCGCTACTGTAAATAAACTCTTGCATTTACGTTTACCTGTTAACAAAGTCCATTTGTCTATCCTTCTGGGTAAAGACATCAGTAACTGACCTGTAAAACTCCTCCCTGTTTGCCCTCAGTTTTAAAAGTCTCTTGGTCTGAATGTGATGGAGATGATGGCAAGGGATGAGAGTCATCCTTGATCGGTCCGGTTTTCGACTGTATGTCTTTATCTGTTTCAGCGCAGAAAATTACTTCTCAATAGATACTATTATGGCTGGTATAGTGAGGACCAGCTGCAGTAAATTTGTTGCCTCGGGACAGTCTGTGTCAGGTCATGCTGGAACAAAAAGCTGAGGAGCTGTCCAGGTGATTTGTCATGTACCATTTGTGAACTCTACAATCCGACAAGATCAGTCTTAAATCTAACAAAATCGAAGTACTTGGCATATTTTGACAGGCCTTGTTTACTGGTGTCGAACTTTTGAGACATTGTTTCACCTTTTTTGCAGTCCACTAAGCCAAGGAAATTAAGTTCACAAAAGTGGTCAAACTTGGCTCTCATCTGAACATTGATATTGTCCAGTGTGTTGTTATAGATTTGCCCCCTCCTTACTATGATCGGCTGTTTACTACGAGTTTTGCTTCCTGCCAGGCCCAGATCATTACATTTCTGCTCAAATCACTCATAGAAGCGATCATAGTCTTGTTGCTGCCGTTCCAGTGCTTTCATTGTGTCGCTGATCTGGGGATGGCAGACACTCATATCCATCACTTTGTTCTGCAGAACACGGAAGAGCGCATCAGTTTCCTTGAAAATTCCATCATAGGCCATGAGCAAAAAGGAAACACGGTGGCGGTCTCTAGATGGGTTGCTAACTGTTCATTTTTTTCAGCAAAGGCATGTAATAGTTCCACATAGTTGCCCCTAGGCCTGTTTGATGTGCTGGCACTCTCATCGTTGCCGCAAAATGCCAACTTCTGTTTACCTAGGTAGCATGCCGTAGCTTTAATTAGCTAGGGATTTCAAAATCTCACGGTTCTCTTTTACCTTTGCATTGTGCATGCTGATATTCAATCTCCATTGTTCATTGAATGCCAGATCTATCCGTGAGCTGCAAAATATCTGAAGGGCTTTTGATGTGAGACACAGGTTTCTCACGCTTGTTGAACGCTATAGACAAATTGTTCAAGTTGCAGTAACCGACTCTTGTCCACACACTGTCGCTGGTGGAGAACAGCAGGCAGGGGAAGCAGTAGAGTCGGCTGCTAGCAGTGCAGCCACAGAGCCAGTCTTTCCGTTGATACAACTCAGTTTGAAATTATCGTGTCATTTTCTGTCCCTTCTTTAGATGTAGGTCGCTAAACTCAGTTGTTGGTCTTCACACTGTTTCTCTAGAAAATCCAATGTGATGACTGCTATTTATCGAATAATTACCTACCACTTATAATTATTACTCTATTAAATTAATCATGTAACAATTACCTCATTAGGAATTAGGGGCACCACGGGAAAAGTTGTTTCCTGAGTTACTATCTCCCGACTTAAACTCTACAGATTATCTAAATAGCTCTTACATCAATAACAGTAAATTATTAATTATTACCTCATCAGTCTCTGTCACAGCCGTCGTCGGGAGGAGACCAAGGCGCAGCGTGATAAGCGTACGTTCTTCTTTATTTAAAGAATGAACACTGAACAAAACGAACAAAATAACAAACCGAACCGTGAAGCTAATATGGCTAGTGCAGACAGGCAACTAAACATAGAATAAGAACCCACCAAACCAAAAGAGAAAATGGGAACCTAAATATGATCCCCAATCAGAGACAACGATAAACAGCTGCCTCTGATTGGGAACCAATTCAGGCCACCATAGACATGCATATGCCGAGACTTACCAACACCCCTAGACGTACAAAAAACCCTAGACAATACAAAACAAGCATATCCACCCTCGTCACACCCTGACCTAACCAAAATAATAAAGAAAACATAGATAAATAAGGTCAGGGCGTGACAGTCTCATTCTGAACGTTGTTGACTTCGTAAATCTGCACGAACACTAACCTAAGTGATGAATCAGCGATACACATGTTTGGCTTAATTATTTATTTACTAACTAACTAAATAATCACACAGAAATACATAAACACACACACACACACACGGTATAGGTTATTGATCACTAACATAATGCAATGACAACAGTCCCTATTTTTTATTTCATCTTTATAGTTAGGCCAGTTGAGAACAAGTTCTCATTTACAACTGCGACCTGGCCAAGATAAAGCGAAGCAGTGCGACAAAAAACAACAACACAGTCAATAACACAATAGAAAAATCTATATACAGTGATTATATAGTCCCTAGTGGACTAACCTGATATGACAGCTTGATAAACAATGGAAAGGGGGAGTATGTAAGGAGAGGGAGAGACAGAGTCAACTTCTCGTACATACATTTGGAAACTACGCTCACCGTAGTCAGAAGATTTAGCACCCTAACAACCGCTCATTCGGATTAGAAATGCAACATATATTTACGCGTTGATGTCTTTCTCTGTCGTCTCTGTAGTTTGATGTAAGTCTCTGGTTGTCCACCATAGGTCACAATGTCCTTAGTTGTATGCTTCTTTGTTCTGGAGTGGTCTTAGAATGGATCCTTCAGGTGTACCACGCGGTGGTGAGAGGGATCTATTCCTCCATCCCGTCTTTGGTCAATTGTCCTAGACTACTTCACATACCAGCTGCAGACTGTGAATGTTTGGTCTAGTCTTCACCTTCTTCACTCATCGAGAGTTTCAGAGGGTCTTACCATTTTCTGGTCTTGTAGTTTTAAACATTTCAACGTGTGGACCACGTCCTCACGTTCTCTGGTCTGTATTTAAATTGTCAGTGAGTCCTTTTAAGCACTCTGGCCTTGGAGGGTGTTCCGTCCTGTTGACACAATGTATGTGCTAATGTATGTGCTCACGTGGGCGTGGTTACTGACTGGGCTCAAGTTTATATGAAAGTCAATATATCATTCAGAAGGCTAAAATAACATTTCTATCTTCACAAAAGTATTTTATACTTAAAAAGTGTTCTTATACTTAATAATTTATTTTTTACAACATTTAGATGCAAACCTGATAACTAGGACATACTGTATACACGTTCAGAGTTACAGTTATCTTGTTATATAATGACATCACAAAATAATAAATGATATGACATGATTACTGTTTGGATCCCCACCAACAATTCCAAACGTTTCTATTTCAAAACAAATGTTCCAATGTCCAATCTTTTGATGTTAGAGTTCTTAGCCAAGAGTCTCTCTCTACCCACAGCACATTCCTTTGTTCAGTACTGCAGGGCAAGAGAGAGAAAGTTTACGACCGGCGTTAAGTCATAAAACCAGCCCAACTCCCCTTCCTCTCTGGTGGGAGAGGGGTCTGGCTATCTGTCAGCCCTGTGCCGAGCTGATCTGGCAGCTTTGAGCCTCACCAAGGAGAGAGAGTCATGACAATAGGCAGGGGCGAGCTCTGACTATCCTCTTGCAAAGCTCTCTACCTGCCTTCATCCATTAGCTGGCAGTATAAGGTGGAAACACGAATGCGCAAGTCATGTCAATTCCTTTCATTGAGTTTGAATTTGAAGGGCGGGAGAAAGGTACATGGTGAGGCTACCTTTCCCCTCGCCTCCTTGTGCATTTTGTACCAGATCACTGCAAATTTGGGAAGTAGTAGTACTAGTTCAGACATCTATTTTATCATGCAGAAAAAAATGAAGTTGACAATGAATATTGATAAAAAGTATATTTATTTATTTTTCATTAGTTATTTTATCATAGATTTTCCCACTGCCTACCCTGCCTACCCTAACCGCACGTCACTGTCGCTTTCCCTGGTTATGACTAAGTGGCAAGTGCCTGTCTGGGTATCTTTACCCATATTAAAGAAATGTCCATTCATTTCTCGACTGTAGTTATGATTCCAACATCATTCTGCAGTGTGATCAGTGTTTTGCCTGCTTCTGGTCTGTTCGGCTCATGTCTGCACTTCTATGGTCTCTGTGATATTGTGGCAAACTGTACAGCTTAGAAAATGAATAAACAAGATATTTTCTCTATTAACCAAACAATGTCTTATAGCCGGTGTTTGGAAAATGACTCTTTGTATTACCTGTATTTTTTAACAGGTTTTTACTTCATGTGTAGGTCTATGTTTAGGCAAATTTGACATCTCTGTCTTTTTCCTCTTCTTTCCTGTCAGAGTTGGTATACTCTGTGTGTTCATGTCCTTGTCTTCACTGGAAAAGCTCAAATGGCCAAAAGTAAAGTCTGTTTCAAATGTGAGTTATGTGTATTTCCTTTCTTTTCCTCTTTGTGTCAATTAATAACCTACTACATCTCAGTTTCAAAATTATTGATTATAATATCAGCCTTAGATGGTGGCTGTAACACATGAATAGGAAACTATATTAATTGATTTCACTGTGCATGTTCTACATGTGATTGCATATATTTGGACTTTGCGTGTTGATGTGTCTGCGTGTTGCATAGGGTTAGAGCTTTAGGTATTACTGTAGCAGTAAACGCTCATACATACTTGCTTACACAGGCTAGATAAATGTGGTTTAAGCATATCTAGTAAGTAGACTATTACTGTATGGTGAGAGAGGTGCTTGGGCGTGCATGCTTTTGCACACCTGTGAGCAAACAAATTGGCAGGATTAAGTGTGTGTGAGTGAGAGCGAGAAAGAGATAAAGCTCATGGCTATTTGGACAAACAGTGGGATTATACATACTGTGCAGATTAACAGTGTGTGTGGGACAAGGACTGTCCTTGTTAGGCTACTTAGTGACCACCCTGTTACTCACTGACACACAAACCCTCGCTCGCACTGCTGCCAGTCACATCCGGTGCAGTCCAGGACACACGCCACAGGCTCAATTTAAAACACCACTGCTCCAAACACACTGAATTGTAAACACACACACCACACACACACACACAGACATGCAAACACACACACATGCACACATTCAGCATCAGTGTGAAGCCTTTTCTTCAAGCCACAGGTGCTTGAATAGGGCAGGGTCAATGGAAACCTGACCTGCGTACTGGATATGGAAAAACACAACACAGGATTATAAAAAATATATAGCTTTTACTACAAAGAATCAATGTATACATTTATGAATATGGATGTAGTCTGGTAAATGCAATAAATATCAGGCAGGACCAATACACAACCGTGTAAACAATAAATAGCATACCTGTCTCCAAGTCCAAACAGCCACAAGACAAAAGTTGTACTGAGAATACTTACAATTGCTATTTCACAAACACAGAGACTGGGAAAATGATTATCGTTGTGACATTGTAAATGTTGGTTGAGACTAGTTGCTCGGGGGCTCTGGCAGGCAGAAAGAAATGCATCACCATTTTTCTTTGTGTGGTTTTCCGGCAGACTAGACGCTGTGTTGCGTATCCGTGCCTTTCACAGGTCGGAATGCGGATTGCACATTTTGATCACCCCCCCAAAAAGGAAAAGGGGAATGGGACAACTTAAATATCACCACCCTCTAACTCTGCACCTATACACTATACCAAAAACCCACCACCCCATTCCACTACTTTGGCAGTCGGCCTGGGAGGATGGAACCCCTTCTCTCAAAACTTCCTGTAGATCTTCTGCACTCATCTCTCACACCCAAATATTTCTCTGCTGCTGCAACTAGGACATCTATCTTCTATGATTTCCGCTTCATCAGTGCAGTGCAGTTAATCACCATGGCTATAAATGCAAGAAATCCAACCCTACTATAATTCATCCTCTCTGGCTCTCTCTCTTCAGGCCTACTCACTGAGGGGCTACCAGTCATCTCACTCACCCCTGGGCTATCCTCTACTCTCTTCACTGCCTCAGCATAGGAAACTGTCTGCCCCACTCAGGCTCTAACAATCTCAACCTGTCTCTCTCTCACAGGGCACTTCGGATCCCTATCTGCATGGGGACCCCCACAGTTGACATGCAGTGCTTTCTCTATCCCAACTGTATATTCCCTCTAACTATGTTCTCCTGCCCATTTCTCACATCGTGGGATCTCCACGCTGCTGCAACATGTCCGAATCCTTGGCACCTAAAGCACCATAGCAGGTTCGGAACATAGGCCCTCACAGAATAGCAAATATAACCTAACCTGACCTTATCAGGTAGAAACTCTGTGTCATAGCTCAACAAGACAGACAGGGTATTCTTAGTCACTGGGTCTAAATCTCACTAAATGGCGTGTGTCACAAACACTAGGAATATTCCTTTTCATTTGATCCACCTCAACACTCAATGCAACCACACTGATCACCTCTTTTAGCAGCACCCTGCTCCGGAGTCCAAAGCAGGCCACAGGTTGAGCCCCTAGCTGTGTGACTCAAAGCGCCGCTTCCTCTGGGAGGCGGATACACAAAAAATCAAAACAATTCTACTTCTCGAAACATTCACAGATGTAACCATTTCCAGTTTGTCCTTTACCCAGCATGACACAACATATGGGTTGGCCAAAAAGCAGGAAATGGAATCCACTCATTCCAAAAGTCTCACTCCTACCGGCCCAAAATCATCTCTGGTAAGATTCTCAGGGCAAACGTTGGAAGTCTCTACCACACCTGTTGCTGCGGGTAGACCCACTACATCCTGAACTGGCTCAACTTCAGAGCGCTCACCACTGCCGACTGACTCCATTTCAGGTTCTCAAGAGACCCTGAAGACCTGTCACACTACTAGCCACCTAGCAATTTTATGAAGATGGCTTTAGCTAGCCCAGATAGGTTCCCAATCTCCCAACCTCATAACTAGCTACCAAGAATTCATTTTTAGGCTATCAATCAAGTTAGAGTAGCTTGCTTGTCTAACTATCTTAGCTGACATGCCTGTTAACAAGGTTAGTAGACTTTAGAAAAGTAAGCCATCACTAAATCTACTGAATAAGACTTACATTCCTTTCAATATTTTACCAATATTTTGACAGAGATGCAGGAAAGCATATTTAGTTTCTTGAAATAAATAACCACCAGTCAGGAGGATACAGACACCTCAAAAGGTATTCTCAAAAAACATGTTTTTTTTTACATAGAATTAAGCATAATGGAAAGATTGATGTTTTGGACCTTTTTTTTTTTAAGTCTATTGAAAAAGTTTGGTTACTAGCTAGCTACCTTTGGAGTTTGGATCGCGCCACGCGGTTGGCATCAGTTGCTGGGACAGCTACTATCTGTCCAGTTATCCTGCTGACCAAGGCCAGGTCTGAGGAGCTTCTTGGTGTAGCAGCTAGCCTAGTTGCTAGCCAGTTGCCGATCAAGCTAGCTGGTTTTTCTAGAGAGCTTGAACGCAGCCCACAACGCAGTTAGCCATTGTGGCTAGGAGCACGGTTTATCCCGGGCTTATGGCTGTCTAGATCCCTGCTGTTTGTTGTTGTTGTTTCCAATCTTCCCTGCGACCTGCTCTGTCTGGAACTGCAAGGAGTAACAGCGTAACCTAAAAGAAGGTTATTTTAAACAAACATAAATAGCTTCATGTGTTGTGTCCAAATACTGGTGGAGTCAACTAATAAAAGAATGGACGACCTGACCAGAGAGGTCCAGGACCTGAAGAACAGTTTGCAGTTCTCCTAGGGACAGCTCGATGAGTTTAATTAAGAATGGCAAGATGACAGCAAAGTCATTGAGAGAGGACATCAGTTCTGTATGTGAATCCATGATAACAAAGACGGCAAAATCTGATTATCTCGAGGGACAATCAAGGCGGAACAACATGGTTGTGGATGGAATTGCAGAATCTCCACATGAAACCTGGACGGAGTCTGAGGATAAAGTGAGGAAAATGATCTCGGAAAAACTGAAGATGGAAAACAGGAAGGTTGAGGTGGAGTACGCCCAGAGGACTGGAAACCCCACCACAGGCCCAGGTGACAGGCCCATGCCAATAGTGGTCAAGTTCCTGAGGTTCAAGGACAAGGTATCTGTTATGTAAAGTGGCAAGAACTTGAGAGGAACATACATCTTCACCAACAAGGACTATCCTGAAGCTCTGCCAGAAGAGGAATGAACTGATCCCAGACATGAAAGCTGCCAGAGCACGTGGGGACATTGCTTACATCCGCTATCAATCAATCAATTAAATGTATTTATAAAGACCTTTTTACATCAGCAGATGTCACAAAGTGTTATACAGAAATCCAGCCTAAAATCCCAAACAGCAAGCAATGCAGATGTAGAAGCACGGTGCCTAAGAAAAGCTCCCTAAAAGGCAGGAACCTAGGAAGAAACCTAGAGGAACCAGGCTCTGAGGGGTTGCCAGTCCTCTTTTGGCTGTGCCGGGTGGAGATTATAGGAGTACATGGCCATTTAAGGCCAGATTGTTCTTCAAGATGTTCAAATGTTCATAGATGACCAGCAGGGTCAAATAATAATCAGTGGTTGTAGAGGGTGTAACAGGTCAGTACCTCAGGAGTAAATGTCAGTTGGCTTTTCATAGCATTCAGACAGCAGGTGTGGTAGAGTGAGAGTCGAAAACAGCAGGTCCGGGGACAAGGTAGCACATCCGGTGAACAGGTCAGGGTCCCTAGCCGCAGGCAGAACAGTTGAAGCTTGAGCATACTTAAATTCACACAGGACACCAAATAAGACAGGATAATTACATTAGATATAACAGACTGACCCTAGCCCCCCAGCACGTAGACTATTGCAGCATAGGTACTGGAGACTGAGACAGGTATTGGTTCGGTGGACACTGTGGCCCCGTCTGACGATACCCCCGGACAGGGCCAACCAGGCAGGATATAACCCCAACCACTTTGCCAAAGCACAGCCCCCACACCACTAGAGGGATATCAACAGACCACCAACTTACTACCCTGCGACAATGCTGAGTATAGTCCACGAAGATCTCCTCCACCGCACGAGCCCGAGGGGGTGCAAAACTGGACAGGAAGATCACGTCTGTGACTCAACCCACTCAACCCACTCACCCCTCCTAAAGACGGCATGGAAGAGCACTAATAAGCCAGTGACTCATCCCCTGTAATAGGGTCAGTCCCAGTAGAGAGAGGGGAGCCGGCCAGGCAGAGACAGCAAGGGCGGTTCGTCGCTCCAGTGCCTTGCCGTTCACCTTCACACCCCTGGGCCAGAATACACTCAATCATAGGACCTACTGAAGGGATGAGTCTTCAGTCATGACTTAAAGGTCGAGACCGAGTCTGCGTCTCTCACATGGATAGGCAGACCAATCCATAAAAATGGAGCTCTATAGGAGAAAGCCTCCAGTTGTTTGCTTAGAAATTCTAGGGACAATAAGGAGGCCTGCGTCTTGTGACCGTAGCGTACGTGTAGGTATGTACGGCAAGACCAAATCGGAGAGATAGGTAGGAGCAAGCCCATGTAAATGCTTTGTAGGTTAGCAGTTAAACCTTGAAATCGGCCCTAGCCTTAACAGGAAGCCAATGTGGAGAGGCTAGCACTGGAGTAATATCATCACATTTGTTGGTTCTAGTCAGGATTCTAGCAGCTGTGTTTAGCATGGATAAGCTTTTCTGCATCATTTTTGGATAAAAGGTTTCTGATTTTTGCAATGTTACGAAAATGGAATGACAGGCTCCTTGTCCACCCTCCCTCCCAAAGCCTGGAAGGGATGAGCATGTCAAGCCTATGGGTTCGTAGCTTCAACCCCGCAGAACACACACACACTTACACACATCAACTGATTAATGGATTGCTGAATGTATATTTTTTCTCTTGCTTTTTTTTCTCTTGACAAGTGCTAAATAATATGCGTGAAATGCCTGATAGTGTATGTGATGTAAACAGAGAGGTCTATTTTCTTGGAGACCTGAACATTGACTGGTTTTCATCAAGCTGTCCGCTGAAGAGGAAGCTTCTCACTGTAACCAGTCGCCATTGGCGTCGGCTAATGACGTGGATGTTGATTAAGGCAGCCGCCCGCACCTCTCTGATTCAGAGGGGTTGGGTTAAATGCGGAAGACACATTTCAGTTGAACACATTCAGCTGTACAACTGACTAGGTATCCGCCTTTCCCTTTCCCTAATGGGGATCCTAATAAATAAAATAAATCATGATTATTGCTCTAGATTGCAGGAAAAGCTGTTTCAGGTGTTGGAAGAAAACAAAACTCTGGACCATCCCTTAGCCATACTCACATACTCGTGCCCCCTCAGACATTTGGCTGCCATAGAAGAGAGGCACATCCACCCTGTTACAGTAGGACTGTACAAGACCAATAAAATGTTCTGGACATTAACTAGTGTTTTCAATGTTCGCTCGAGACTACAGCGAATACGTTTAGTTATGGATTGCATGGATTCGATCACTTTTGATATCCGGAAGACATAACCTCACATGCTCGTTCCTCTATGGAATGAAAGAGAAACACGTTTGATTGGTAAGGTGAAAGCAACCGACTCCAGACGAAAGTCGAGGAGTGAAGTCGTGGGGAGGTGCATCTGCGACAGCTGATAGTCGGATACTGATGTAGTTTTCCAACAGCAAAGCTCAGTGCAACAAGTTAATGTGCCATTGTTAATAATAACCATTTCTCCAAGCCCCATATCACAAACTGAAAATATATACACTACCGTTCATAAGTTTGGGGTCACTTAGAAAAGTCCTTGTTTTTGATAGAAAAGCACACTTTTTGTCCATTAAAATAATGTCATATTGATCAGAAATAAAGTGTAGACATTGTTAATGTTGTAAATGACTATTGTAGCTGGAAACGACTGATTTTGAATGAAATATCTACGGTTGCCCGTTATCAGCAACCATCACTCCTGTGTTCCAATGGCACGTTGTGTTAGCTAATCCAAGTTTATCATTTTAAAAGGCTAATTGATCATTAGAAAACCCTTTTGCAATAATTTTAGCACAGCTAAAAACTGTTGTCCTGATTAAAGAAGCAATAAAACTGGCCTTCTGTAGACTAGTATCTGGAGCATCAGCATTTGTGGGTTCGATTACAAGCTCAAAATGGCCAGAAACAAATTACTTTCTTCTGAAACTCGTCAGTCTATTCTTGTTCTGAGAAATTAAGGCTATTCCATGCGAGAAATTGCCAAGAAACTGAAGATCTCGTACAACGCTGTGTACTACTCCCTTCACAGAACAGCACAAACTGTCTCTAACCAGAATAGAAAGAGGAGTGGGAGGCCCCAGTGAACAACTGAGCAAGAAGACAAGTACCAGTACCGGAAAACACCAGTCTCAACGTCAACAGTGAGGAGGCGACTCCGGGATGCTTGCCTTCTAGGCAGTTCCTCTGTCCAGTGTCTGTGTTATTTTGCCCATCTTAATCTTTTATTTTTATTGCAACTCTGCCTAGAAGGCCAGCATCCCGGAGTGTATGTGTACATTGCACTGTACAATCAATTGGTGACAGAGACCCAAATATCACATTCATTTGTACATAATCCACTGCATACATGAATTGTGGCAAAGTTGGTTTCTGTTTCAGTCACATCTTTGGTCACGTTCGTGTGGGTCAAACAAAAACACCCTAATGATTGGTTGACAATAGAGCCTCCCACAATGGAGGTGAAGGCTGCAGGATGAAGTTGCTGTTGATTAAGTGATTTTTGTAAAGTTCATGCAATCGACATGTCGGACAACTATTATAACCCCATAATGCAACGATGGTCACCGACTTCACAAGTGTGGTCTGCTCAAACACAACCACTCTTTCCACGCCATTTCAATACAGCTACGACTGGAAGTGACTTTTTCATAGCAGGTTAGGAGAACTTATGCAGCAGGTCAGGATAATTTATTTAACAGAGTAGGATAATTAGGTTAAGGTTAGGAAAAGGGTTAGGGTTAGCGAAAATGTTCTCCTAACCTGCTACGAAAATCACTTTTAGTCATAGCTGTCTTGAAGTGTTGTGAAAAGAGTGAAAATAAACTCAAGCCTTACAAAGAGTGTTGCATTATGTGCAAAGAAATTGTCAGACTTGAGCCTACTCCACAAATGCATGAAATTTACAAAAAGCATGTGATCAAAGGTCATGACTGCAATCGACTGCAAATTTATTCAGTTGATCTTCACCAACTTCATCCTGCAGCCATCACCTGCATTGTGGGTCAACCAATCATTAGGGTGTTTTTGTTTGACCCACGAGAACATGAGCAAAGATGTGATTGAAACAGGAACCAACATTGCTGTGATTCATGTATACAGTGGGTATGTACAATTGAATGTGATATTTGAGGCTCTCTCTCACCAATTGATAGTACAACATACACACATATATTTACAGTTTGTGAGTGTGTGATATAAGGGTTGAAGACGTCTTTTTTTACATTACAAAGAAAAACTTTAATAAACAATGGCAACACTGCCATGTTGCACTGAGCCTTGCTGCAAATAAGGTAGCAAAGGCAGCTCTGAAGGAGGATGTAGATGTGGTGGTCCTGTTATAGGGGGGGTGGAATGTAGGATCATCATAGCAGAGGGGTTGACCCAGGAGTGTCAACGTGAGTGGGATAGAGACCACTGGGGAAGGCATTTTTTCTCTATCCAGAATTCTGTGAGTAGGGTCAGTAGGTATACATGGGGAATGAAAGGAGGGATGTGTAATATTCATATGTGTAAACATACTGAATTATAATTGGATGCATTTTACCGCCATATCATACTGTGCTATGATTGGTTAAGACCACCCAAATGGTTAGGTCATGGTCAGTTTGATCCTGGTTGGCGATAAGTGAACATGCCAGTTATAGCTAGCTAATAAAGAGCTACGTTAAGAAATATCCTGTAGTACTGCATTTTATTATTTTGTACAAAGTGTGCAAAACAAGACAGGATGGGGTTCTGTTGACAAGGCTGAGGTTGGGCCATTGTTAGTGGGTAAACACCCAGATGGGAAATGTGAGTTGTGGGGAGTAGAGACTGTGAAGCATGTCCTGTTGCAGGCGGTATACTGAGGTTAGGATCACTTTTTTATGTGAGTTGGGTTTAAATGAGAGGCAGAGCGAAATACCAAGGAAGCTGTTGTCGTTTCTCTATTCCATCGGCCTGCTACGGGTGTGAGGCTATTAAATATTTAAATGTGTAATTCGCACTCCGACCTGAGAAAGGTAGCAATACGCAAGACGGACTCTAGTCTGCCAGAAACGCACAAGAAGAAGAAGGGGAGTCTGGTACGAAAGAAGCGGTTGCTATGGCCGACATGTTTCCATATCAACAATAAATGGACCTAGCTTGTTGTGGTAAACTAGCCAGAGGTAAGTCGCTAGGTATTTAGTTAATTTGCTATCCATAATCAAGTAGAATTCAAAGAAGAAAGTCTCATAACGGCGTGCAATGTTTCCAACTCTTTCATTAACTTGCAGCGTTGGTTGCATTGCAACTAAGAGAACGTTAGTGAGAAGGCAAGACAACAACCTACACAAGCCACAAGATAACTAGCTACAGTACAGTACAGTAGCTAGCTAACGTTACCGTAGGCAGACTCTTTAGTAAGATGCCTAGTTAGGTGTCAAAGTCATACCTAACGTTACACGTATAAAGACTAACGTTATTTGCTAGCTAACGTTAGCTAGTCAACTCTGTGGGTACCTTTCACCCATTTTTGATAATTGACTAAATATGCATGACAATGTCATTCATGCATGTCACTTTCCTGGCCATAGTGACTAACCCTGCAGTCACTACATTCATTGCTTGTGTTGTCATGGGTAGAAGTAAACAAATACGAAGTGAGCAGGACTAGGAGGGTCTCTTTAGTTCAGCCTTTGCTCATACCTACTGTAGTACTTGACAAACACTGTGGCAACATATAGCTAACATTTTAACCTGCCAAATAAACAAAAAGGCTTCCATTCAAATGTAAGTGTGTTTTCTCTCCAGAAGGAGAAGGGGATGGCAGAGACAACAGAGAGCAAGAAGGAGGAGGCCGATTACAAGAGGCTCCACAGCTTCCCACTCATCAGGGTGAGACAGATCGTTTCGCTGCTGTGACACATATGTGGTTCACAAGTAGAGGCTATGTGACCGTCGGTTTCGTGGAGTAAATGGGGAGTGTTGTAATGAATTGCTCTGTTTTCTTCACAGCACACAGACATGCCAGAGGAGATGAGAGTGGAAACGATGGAACTGTGTGTGACAGCCTGTGAGAAGTTTGCCACCAATAATGAGGTCTGTCTGTCTGTCTATACACTGTGCGAAGTGCAGCTTGATTAGTACAGCACACTCACTATTGCTTTAATCCACCCATTCACCTGACCCTGTCACTTTTTAAAACCAGACCTCCACCCACTCAGCCAGTCTGGCATTGTGTCAGCCTGCCTCACCACTCATCCCAGCAAACCTGTGTGTCCATCTGGACTAGAACACTGGTTGTCTCTCTCTTCCTCCGTCTCTCTCTCCTCCTCCCCTCTGTATTTTACCTCCTCCATCACTTCCTCTCCTCTCTCATAGGCCCAATTCCAAATGGATCCCTCATCCCTATCTATGCTTGTTATGGATAAGTGTTCAGTTTCAGCCATATTGCTGACTTCTATCCTTTACTCTCAAATCCACAAGGCAGTGTTGACAAGGGCTTACGGATAGGAGCCAGGGATTTGGTTTGGTTTCTGTATCTTCTCTGATCTCTCTCTTTCCATTTCAGAACGCGGCGAAGATGATCAAAGAGACGATGGATAAAAAGTTTGGCAGCTCGTGGCACGTGGTGATTGGTGAGGGCTTTGGCTTCGAGGTGACACACGAGGTCAAGAACCTGCTCTACATGTTCTTTGGAGGCAGCCTGGCTGTGTGTGTGTGGAAGTGTGCTTAGCACACACACGCAAACACACAGGCACACACACACACCCCTCCCATCCAGTCTGTCTCTACCTAACGAGTGTGTTTATATATTTATATACACATCCTGGATGATTCACCCATCTCTGAGCTTTGCAGTATTTTTCTTTGTTATTTACTGATCGTGTGTGTGTGCGTGCGCGTGTGCCTGTGATGTCCCATATGTCATTGATTGATTAGGCTAAGTCATTCTTGATATATTGTATTCAATATCAGCATGTCACACTCTTGCCTTGTGTGTGCCCAAACAGTATGAAAATGACCAAGTTTTATCTGTATACAAATGTGATCATTTCTACAGAGCAGTGAGTTCACTGCATGAACGAGTCTGCTGTCTCTCCTACTATCCTACTGATGGAATTCAGTGGGGCTGAAACACTTGCACTCTCTTTCCCTATTACTTTCTGCTCTACTTCTTTAACTCGAGGCGGTGTGTGTGTGTGTTCTCATCAACATCCCCTCATGCTCACCTTTGGAAAAAAAATGCATCCAGCTCCGTGTCTTTCCTCCACTCCGCCTGTACGTTGGCACACTGTCGTCTCGGTGGGCTGCCATGCCATCTGCTGAAAAACATCCTTACACACAGAAACACACACTCGCTCAGTCTCTCTTATTGCTCTCAATTCACACTATCTCTGTTTCTCCAATCCTCTCTATAGATTATTTTGTATCTCCTTCTACAGTCTTTTAGTCTTCACCTTTCAGACATGAGTTCCATAAGTCACCCGTGTCTGTGTCTCTACTCCTCCTATAACTGATAAGATATCACAGGGACTTTTATATCCTCTCAATGTACATTAAATACTTGAATTTGAATGTGAAGATGGAATCTGATTTTGTAAATGATCACCATGGGCTTTTTATGAAAGAGCTTATTGTTGAAATAATAGTTGTTTTCTGTCACGCCAATGTTTATAAGATAGTCATGGATAGGTGTCGTTGTTGTTCTGAATTTGATGATATTATAACTGATGATATCACATGAGCTATTCTGACTCCCTAGGCCTAGGCATTGCATTTCAATGAATATCAACTAGGCATACAGTCTCAATGCCACAAACCTTTATGTTGTCAACCGTGGATGCAACCAGGTACCATAACACCGATGCATTGTATTGTTGTTTTCACTTCAACACTGTGTGTTTGCGTAAATTCATAATATCATTGCACATGAAATTATTTCTGAAAGTGATAAAAATGTTTTAGTTTTTTCAAATCTTCCGATTGTGGGTGTTGTTTGTTGAAAGTATGTGGACCGGGGATTTATATATACAGTATGTCCCTAGTGTCGATTCACGATGAAGCAAACGGGATGAAATGGGGAGGGACCTACCTGAATTTGTCCAGTAAGAAACACTTGTTTTGGTTTTTCTGTTGCAAAACATTTGGCTATGCTATGCGCTATTGAATTACACCCCTGTTGTGGACTAGGAGTAAAAGGGAGGCTGCTAGAGGTCTAGGAAAAACCAAAACCCTACAGAGTTCCCTTTTAATTAGCCACCATGCTAACACTATGACCGAGGGCAACCCGCCCTTTAAAAACGCGACAACCAACAGAGCAATCTGCCCTTTGATGTAATAGTTTCATATTAGAGAAGGCAATTTACTGCTAGGCCCTTGGTGGTCCTTCTTATCTATAGGTCAAGTTCTGAAGTAAATAGTTCTATATAGCAAGACACTTAACCCTAATTGCTCATGTAAGTCCCTCTGGATAAGAGCATCTGCTAAATGACTAAAATGTAAACATAAAGTGCAGGTTGTGTGTGAGCACAGCACTGACCCTGAAATTTGAGTTTCTATGGATGTGAGTGAACCTACATGCGTCCTATCACCTAGACTAGAGAACGAATGACATACTGCTCCATATTCCGTCTCACACTGTTATTGGGTGCAAGCAGTAAGAGTGGTTTTAAATCTTAGCTCTCTTTTCCTCTTCTAAATCATCCTAGATTCCCAGAACCCTCTAGTCTCTCGTTCTCTCTCCCCGAGTCATCCATTTCCCTCATGTCTTCCTTTGTATTTGTTGCTCTCTCTGCCGTAGTCTCATTTCTCCCTCTGTCTGTCTATTCAGCTGGACCAAAATAATATTGTTTTTCTTTCTCTCTTTCCCGTTCAGGTCTTCATTCTGCCTCTGCTTTCTCTAATTTGCTCCCTTGCCTCTCCATCTCTATCCCCCCACATGAAAAAACACTATAGTGTACTATGGTATAAATATTACAGTATTCACTGTAGTGTTTTTGCAGATATTACTGTAGTATTTACTAGTGTTTTTTTTCTTTGGATAATACTGTTGTATTTACTATAGTATTCTCTAGTATACTACACAATTCTATAGTAAGTACTACACATCGAGGGATACTATTGTTTTTAATAATATATTATTTTAAAGTATACTACAGTTTACTACACTGAACAAAAATATATTAACGCAACATGTAAAGTGTTGGTCCCATGTTTCACGAGCTGAAATAAAAAATCCCAGACATTTTCCATATGCACAAATTTCTCTCAAATTTGGTGCACAAATTTGTTTATATCTCTATTAGTGAAAATGTCTCCTTTACCAAGATAATCCATCCATCTGACAGGTGGCATATCAAGAAGCTGATTAAACAGCATGCTCATTACACAGGTGTACCTTGTGCTGGGGACAATAAAAGGCCACTCTAAAATGTGCAGTTTTGTCACACAACACAATGCCACAGCTGTCTCAAGTTTTACAGTTGGCATGTTGACTGCAGGAATGTCCACCAGAGCTGTCGCCGTTTTAGAGAATTTGGCAGTACGTCCAACCGGCCTACCACGTGTAACCACACCTATCCAGGACTTGAGGAGTATTTCTGTCTGTAATAAAGCCCTTTTGTGAGGAAAAACTGACTCTGATTGGCTGGGCCTGGATCCCCAGTGGGTGCACTCCTGCCCAGTCATTTGACGGTGTAATTCATTTATTTCAATTGACTGATTTTCTTATATGAACTGTAACTCAGTAAAATATTAGAATTTGTTGCATGTTGCATTTATATATTTTTTCCAGTATATATAATTCTATAGTAAGTACTGTAGTATTCTATAAAAAACTGTAGTATTTTTTAATGTGGGGGCCTCCCCCTCCTATTTTCCCTCTACTTCCTCCATCTTCTCTCTCACCAACACACACAGTCTGACACACACTCTCTCTCTCTTCCTCTATAGCCAGTGACAGATTGTCCCAGTGGGAGACAGGGAGGATTAGCACTGTGCTATCCCACAAGCTGTTGCCTTGGAACAGCGAGAGGGAGAGGGGATGGATTGATGGAGAAAAAGAGTTAGGGAGTTAAAGAAAAAAGGCATTATGAGGGTGGGATAAGGATAAGGATGACAGTCCTTTTGGAATGCCGGGATGCAGGATTACACAAATCAAAATCAAATCAAATCAAATTTTATTAGTCACATACACATGGTTAGCAGATGTTAATGCGAGTGTAGCGAAATGCTTGTGCTTCTAGTTCCGACAATGCAGTAATAACCAACAAGTAATCTAACCTAACAATTCCACAACTACTACCTTATACACACACAAGTGTAAAGGGATAAAGAATATGTACATAAAGATATATGAATGAGTGGTGGTACAGAACGGCATAGGCAAGATGCAGTAGATGGTATAGAGTACGGTATATACATATGAGATGAGTACTGTAGGGTATGTAAACATAAAGTGGCATAGTTTAAAGTGGCTAGTGGTACATGTATTACATAAAGATGGCAAGATGCAGTAGATGATATAGAGTACAGTATATACATATGAGATGGGTAATGTAGGGTATGTAAACATTATATTAAGTGGCATTGTTTAAAGTGGCTAGTGGTACATTTTTACATAATTTCCATCAATTCCCATTTTTAAAGTGGCTGGAGTTGAGTCAGTATGTTGGCAGCGGCCGCTAAATGTTAGTGGTGGCTGTTTAACAGTCTGATGGCCTTGAGATAGAAGCTGTTTTTCAGTCTCTCGGTCCCTGCTTTGATGCACCTGTACTGACCTCGCCTTCTGGATGATAGCGGGGTGAACAGGCAGTGGCTTGGGTGGTTGTTGTCCTTGATGATCTTTATGGCCTTCCTGTGCCATCGGGTGGTGTAGGTGTCCTGGAGGGCAGGTAGTTTGCCCCCGGTGATGCGTTCTGCAGACCTCACTACCCTCTGGAGAGCCTTACGGTTGTGGGCGGAGCAGTTGCCGTACCAGGCGGTGATACAGCCCGACAGGATGCTCTCGATTGTGCATCTGTAGAAGTTTGTGAGTGCTTTTGGTGACAAGCCGAATTTCTTCAGCCTCCTGAGGTTGAAGAGGCGCTGCTGCGCCTTCTTCACGACGCTGTCTGTGTGGGTGGACCAATTCAGTTTGTCCGTGATGTGTACACCGAGGAACTTAAAACTTTCCACCTTCTCCACTACTGACCCGTCGATGTGGATAGGGGGGTGCTCCCTCTGCTGTTTCCTGAAGTCCACAATCATCTCCTTTGTTTTGTTGACGTTGAGTGTGAGGTTATTTTCCTGACACCACACTCCGAGGGCCCTCACCTCCTCCCTGTAGGCCGTCTCGTCGTTGTTGGTAATCAAGCCTACCACTGTAGTGTCATCCGCAAACTTGATGATTGAGTTGGAGGCGTGCATGGCCACGCAGTCGTGGGTGAACAGGGAGTACAGGAGAGGGCTCAGAACGCACCCTTGTGGGGCCCCAGTGTTGAGGATCAGCGGGGTGGAGATGTTGTTACCTACCCTCACCACCTGGGGGCGGCCCGTCAGGAAGTCCAGGACCCAGTTGCACAGGGCGGGGTCGAGACCCAGGGTCTCGAGCTTGATGACGAGTTTGGAGGGTACTATGGTGTTAAATGCTGAGCTGTAATCGATGAACAGCATTCTCACATGGGTATTCCTCTTGTCCAGATGGGTTAGGGCAGTGTGCAGTGTGGTTGCGATTGCGTCGTCTGTGGACCTATTGGGTCGGTAAGCAAATTGGAGTGGGTCTAGGGTGTCCGGTAGGGTGGAGGTGATATGGTCCTTGACTAGTCTCTCAAAGCACTTCATGATGACGGAAGTGAGTGCTACGGGGCGGTAGTCGTTTAGCTCAGTTACCTTAGCTTTCTTGGGAACAGGAACAATGGTGGCCCTCTTGAAGCATGTGGGAACAGCAGACTGGGATAAGGATTGATTGAATATGTCCGTAAACACACCAGCCAGCTGGTCTGCGCATGCTCTGAGGACGCGGCTGGGAATGCCGTCTGGGTCTGCAGCCTTGCGAGGGTTAACACGTTTAAATGTTTTACTCACCTCGGCTGCAGTGAAGGAGAGCCCGCAGGTTTTGGTAGGGGGCCGTGTCAGTGGCACTGTATTGTCCTCAAAGCGGGCAAAAAAGTTGTTTAGCCTGTCTGGGAGCAAGACATCCTGGTCCGCGACGGGGCTGGTTTTCTTTTTGTAATCCGTGATTGACTGTAGACCCTGCCACATACCTCTTGTGTCTGAGCTGTTGAATTGCGACTCGATTTTGTCTCTGTACTGGGACTTAGCCTGTTTGATTGCCTTGCGGAGAGAATAGCTACACTGTTTGTATTCGGTCATGCTTCCGGTCACCTTGCCCTGGTTAAAAGCAGTGGTTCGCGCTTTCAGTTTCACGCGAATGCTGCCGTCAATCCACGGTTTCTGGTTTGGGAATGTTTTAATCGTTGCTGTGGGTACGACATCGTCAATGCACTTCCTAATGAACTCGCTCACCGAATCAGCATATTCGTCAATATTGTTGTTGGACGCAATGCGGAACATATTCCAATCCGCGTGATCGAAGCAGTCTTGAAGCGTGGAATCAGATTGGTCGGACCAGCGTTGAACAGACCTGAGCGCGGGAGCTTGTTGTTTTAGTTTCTGTTTGTAGGCTGGAATCAACAAAATGGAGTCGTGGTCAGCTTTTCCGAAAGGGGGGCGGGGGTGGGATTATTTAACTGTGCGTGTGTGTGGCTATGTGTGTGGAATCTCTGCTACCAGCGCTATGTTTTGGTATTCCATGTGTCCCCTCTTGCTGTTCATTTCCCATGCATGATTTTTCCCCTCACTCCATCTCTTTTTTTCTTACGTTCTCTTAATTTCTGCCTCTCCTCCCACTCTTTTTCCTCTCTCTCTCTCTCTCTCTCTCTCTCTCTCTCTCTCTCTCTCTCTCTCTCTCTCTCTCTCTCTCTCTCTCTCTCTCTCTCTCTTTCACTGGATTGAAATGAAATATTCATTGGTAGCCAGGGAGTAACTGAACCACCAGCGCAACCCACAGTGACTCTGCCATCAAAGAGCTCTACCCTCATCTCTCTGCTGGCCAAGCCATCACTTCACCCACCATCTGTAACAAGAAACACTCTCCCTCTCTTCCTCTCTCTGTCTCAACACTGTACAAGTAAGTCTGCCACGGCAGTGAGGTGCAACACATTAGTCGACTGGGCCAACATTGTTCTTGTACCATGCCTTTCTTTTTTTTTGGTTTGAAGTAACAGACAATTATGGTGAGAATTCTGGATAGTTTCCAAGCAACCTACATTAACTGCTTTGAGGGAAACAGGACGGACTCTGAAGCTTTGATCTGTCTGTCTGTCCGTCCGTCCGTCCGTCTGTCTGTGTCTGAGTGAGTGCGTGTGTGTGTGTGTGTGTCAGGGAGAGAGATCGAGAGACACTGAGAGAATATCAAATCAAATGTATTTATATAGCCTTTCTAACATCAGCTGATATCTCAAAGTGCTGTACCCAGCCTAAAACTCCAAACAGCAAGCAATGCAGGTGTAGAAGCACGGTGGCTAGGAAAAACTCCCTAGAAAGGCCAAAACCTAGGAAGAAACCTAGAGAGGAACCAGACTATGAGGGGTGGCCAGTCCTCTTCTGGCTGTGCCGGGTGGAGATTGGAGCACTCTTCTGGCTGTGCCGGGTGGACTGGAGCAGCAGCACGGCGAGGTGGACTCGGGACAGCAAGGAGTCATCATGCCAGGTAGTCCTGAGGCATGGTCCTAGGGCTCAGGTCCTCCGAGAGAGAGAAAGAAAGAGAGATTTAGAGAGAACATACTTAAATTCACACAGGACACCGGATAAGACAGGAGAAGTACTCCAGATATAACAGACTGACCCTAGCCCCCCGACACATAAACTACTGCAGCATAAATACTGGAGGCTGAGACAGGAGGGGTCAGGAGACACTGTGGCCCCATTGGATGATACCCCCGGACAGGGCCAAACAGGCAGGATATAACCCCACCCACTTTGCCAAAGCACAGCCCCCACACCACTAGAGGGATACCTTCAACCACCAACTTACCATCCTGAGACAAGGCCGAGTATAGCAAACAAAGATCTCCGCCACGGCACAACCCAAGGGGGGGGCGCCAACCCAGACAGGAAGACCACGTCAGTGACTCAACCCACTCAAGTGACGCACCCCTCCTAGGGACGGCATGGAAGAGCACTAGTAAGCCAGTGACTCAGCCCCTGTAATAGGGTTAGAGGCAGAGAATCCAATTGGAGAGAGGGGAACCGGCCAGGCAGAGACAGCAAGGGCGGTTCGTTGCTCCAGAGCCTTTCCGTTCACCTTCACACTCCTGAAGAGATGAGTCTTCAGTAAAGACTTAAAGGTTGAGACCGAGTCTGCGTCTCTCACATGGGTAGGCAGACCATTCCATAAAAATTGAGCTCTATAGGAGAAAGCCCTGCCTCCAGTTGTTTGCTTAGAAATTCTAGGGACAATTAGGAGGCCTGCGTCTTGTGACCGTAGCGTACGTGTAGGTATGTACGGCAGGACCAAATCGTAAAGATAGGTAGGAGCAAGCCCATGTAATGCTTTGTAGGTTAGCAGTAAAACTTTGAAATCAGCCCTTGCCTTAACAGGAAGCCAGTGTAGGGAGGCTAGCACTGGAGTAATATGATCAATGTTTTTTGGTTCTAGTCAGGATTCTAGCAGCCGTATTTACCACTAACTGAAGTTTATTTAGTGCTTTATCCGGGTAGCCGGAAAGTAGAGCATTGCAGTAGTCTAACCTAGAAGTAACAAAAGCATGGATTAATTTTTCTGCAATATTTTTGGACAGAAAGTTTCAGATTTTTGCAATGTTACGTAGATGGAAAAAAGCTGTCCTTGAAACAGTCTTGATATGTTTGTCAAAAGAGAGATTAGGGTCCAGAGTAACGCCGAGGTCCTTCACAGTTTTATTTGAGACGACTGTACAACCATCAAGATTAATTGTCAGATTCAACAGGAGATCTCTTTGTTTCTTGGGACCTAGAACAAGCATCTCTGTTTTGTCCGAGTTTAAAAGTAGAAAGTTTGCAGCCATCCACTTCCTTATGTCTGAAAC
This sequence comes from Salvelinus alpinus, assembly GCF_045679555.1. Taxonomy (NCBI): domain Eukaryota; kingdom Metazoa; phylum Chordata; class Actinopteri; order Salmoniformes; family Salmonidae; genus Salvelinus; species Salvelinus alpinus. The sequence goes on along the minus strand of NC_092121.1, from coordinate 1,332,299 downwards.
ACAGGCTTCTAGCGAGGTCAATTTTGGGGCTTCATCATGTTTCATTGAAATGTACAGCTGTGTGTCATCCGCATAGCAGTGAAAGTTAACATTATGTTTTCAAATGACATCCCCAAGAGGTAAAATATATAGTGAAAACAATAGTGGTCCTAAAATGGATCCTTGAGGAACACCGAAATCATTCACAGAGACAAAGTGATATCTTTTCAACAGATAAGATCTACACCAGGCCAGAACTTGTCCGTGTAGACCAATTTGGGTTTCCAATCTCTCCAAAAGAATGTGGTGATCGATGGTATCAAAAGTAGCACTAAGGTCTAGGAGCACGAGGACAGATGCAGAGCCTCGGTCTGACGCCATTAAAGGTAATTTACCACCTTCACAAGTGCAGTCTCAGTGCTATGATGGGGTCTAAAACCAGACTGAAGCATTTCGTATACATTGTTTGTCTTCAGGAAGGCAGTGAGTTGCTGCGCAACAGCTTTTTCAAAATTCTTTCAGAGGAATGGAAGATTCGATATAGGCCGATAGTTTTTTATATTTTTGGGGTCAAGGTTTGGCTTTTTCAAGAGAGGCTGTATTACTGCCACTTTTAGTGAGTTTGGTACACATCCGGTGGATAGAGAGACGTTTATTATGTTCAACATAGGAGGGCCAAGCACAGGAAGCAGCTCTTTCAGTAGTTTAGTTGGAATAGGGTCCAGTATGCAGCTTGAAGGTTTAGAGGCCATGATTATTTTCATTATTTTGTCAAGAGATATAGTACTAAAACACTTGAGTACAACAACATTACAACAACATTATTTGAATGTATCATCATTATAAATGCATTTAACCAGCATACACACACCAATAAATACATTTACGCTAGCTCTCTTTTGTCTCAACACTTTCGGTACAAAATACCTCAGGTTGAAATTCATCTATGAACATCTATAGGGAACAGCCCATAAGTACCATGATATGCATTATGCATGTCATTTCTCTCATAGCTATGGTGTTTCACTAACAACGACTGTGTACTGCACGCTGAAGAATAAACTGGCCCCATCAGGAAATAATCAGGGATGGAGGGAAGGAATTACAGGGATAGAGGTAGATGAGGAATGGATTTATCAGCAGGTAAGAGAGCTGGAGGGAGGGTAAAAGGAAAGGGGGAGTGTGGGAATTGAGGAGAGATGGATGAAGCTGAGAGAAGAGAGGAGGAGGATAGAAGGAGTACAAATATTTGATCTGGTCGGTGCTATTGGGTGCTTTGTGAAGTAATACTACTACAGTATGTTACTACAACACTCTCTACAAACATGTGAAGCTGTGTGTGTGTGTGTGTGTGTGTGTGTGTGTGTGTGTGTGTGTGTGTGTGTGTGTGTGTGTGTGTGTGTGTGTGTGTGTGTGTGTGTGTGTGTGTGTGTGTGTGTGTGTGTGTGTGCGTGCGTGCGTGCGTGCGAGTGTCTGTTTCTGGAGGGAGGGCCCTGGTGGTCAAAAGTAGTGCACTATATAAGGAATAGGGTGCCATTTGGCATGCAAGCTCAGTAGACGGAGGGCTGGGGCTGTAGACTAATGAGGCTGAAAATAGAGAAGGAGAACCAGTCAATAGAGAATGAGAGCCAGTGGGTGACGACCCGTCAGAGTGTGTGTGTCTGTATCAGTGTGTGTATGTCTTGTGTAATAAATCCCATCTACAATTCAATCCAATTACACATTACGATATGTATTTCTATTGAAAGTATCTGGTGTTCTAAAAAACAAATCCTAAAATATAGGGGTAATGTGTATGAATGTCCCCTCCTCACTGTAACGTCCACCCCGGTCACTCTAACCTGGCTCCTCCCTCTGTTCTGTTTGAACTAGCGTGACCGCACAGATAACAGGATCACTATCAGCTGTCTGTCAGGGATAGAAAGGGAAAAAAATTGACTAAATGAAAATGTACTACAAGTGTAATTTTGCCCTGTCACATTTATTGAGGATCCAGAGAGAGAGAGAGAGGAAGAGAGAGTCTCACAACTTCTTGGCACATTGTGAGAAAACAAAGTAAGTAATGCATTAGCCATCCTGCTGCTGCTTCATACTGTGAATGTTGGAGCAGTGGGCCTTCAATAATATATTGATTCTCTTTAGCGGTGCTAGAGGGTAGCTAACTGGAATCACATTGTGTCTGTGCTTTGATGGGGAGAGGAGATTGTTAGATTTGTTTCTGGAGCACCAGGAATACTGGCTGGCTGTTTCTGGCTGGCTGGCTGGCTGTCTGGTGGCTGGCTGCATAGCTGGTTGGCGGGCCGGATAGCTGTCTGTCTCTTTCTGAAGCACCAGGAATACTGGCTGGCTGGATAGCTGGCTGGCTGTCTTTTCTGTCTGTCTGTCCGCCTGCTTGCCCGGCTATGACTCTGTCACATTTTCCTTTGTTTCCTTTATGCCTGTTAATCTGTCATGACTCTTGACTCAACAACTGCCTTCTTCAGAGTTTTGAATATTATAAAGCAGATTATATTTGGAGGTAATGTGAATTGAAGTTTTCACTCTCTCCCAGCATGGCGAGACAGGGCGTGGGTCGTCTCTCTCATTCCGTCTGTTTGGTATTGACATGTCTGTCCCTGGCTCTCCACCTCATCCTGGCCCTCTTCTGTCTCTCCGTCCTCCAAACATCCTGCGTTATCCCCCCCCCCTCCTCCTGTTCCTCCTCTTTTCCTGGAACTATTCCCCATGGAAAACAGGGGAGATCTCACCCCCTTTCCTCACAAAGCAGCTCACACAAATTACCAGTAAGTCGCATGAACGGAGACTTTACCAAAATGGCCGCCCACATAGACCACAAGGTGGAGGCCTCACTCAACATTGTCAATGAGAAGGAGAAGGACAAAAAGCTGATTCAAACCAACATGGCCACCAAAGTGAGCCAACGGGTCAGCAGTCGCTCCAAGCTGGAGGCCCTCTTCAGCCACCCGCTGTACAACCTGCCACGCAAACATCTGCTGGAAGACGATTGGCTACTGAAGTTGAAGCCAAAGAACAAGGGAGGGGACAGTGAAGAGGAAGATGAGGAGGAGGACAGTGACAAAAGCAGTGAAGATAGTGAGTGGTGAGTGAGAGAAAGAGGAGTGGAAGACCACTGATAACAACAAGTAGAAAAATTAAAGAGGAAAGAAGATGCTTTTTAGATAACAACAAAGTATATCATTCTGTCATAGCATATTACTTTTCTTATACATTTGTGATACCCATTGCTTAATTGGCCTGTTTCCCCATCCATCTTCCCCTGCTCTTTCCATATAGGCAGAGTGACAGCAAGGAGGATGGCTATGACCAAGCTAATTGGACGAGAAGTGCGGACACCCACCCTGCCTGGCTGAGGTACCACCTTGGGATCTCTCGCTGGGAGCTGTATGACAGGAATGACCCTAGCGTTGCCGAGGTGACTCAACAGATGGCCACACAATGCATCCTCAGCGCAGGTGAGAGGGTTGAGCTGGGGTGTGGACATGTAGCTAAGATTAGGATTAAGACTAAGGTTAGGGTTGAGCCGGGGTGTGAACATGGGGAAGCTAAGGTTAAGGTTAGGGTTTGGGTTATGGCTAGGGTTAATGTTAATGTTGAGCTGGGGTGTGGACAGGAAGCTAGGGTTAGGGTTGTGGTGGTTGAGGCTAACGTTAGCGCAATGACTGGAAGGATACTAGCAGGCTAGTTAGCATTAGCTCACAAAATGACATATAACTTCCTTCATATTGGACATAGAGACTTAAAAATGGTATACAGGAGTTCACTTGACTCTAGGGAAGTACATAAAGGATTATGTATTCATTACCAAAATCCCAAAGTATCCCTTTAATTTATACTGCTTTTTTGCGTGAACTAAGCCACAAATATTGTAATTCAAACACGACTGTCTGCAGTACAACAGCCTGTGGCACCACTGTAGCTTGCTTTTAGACTAAAGTACTGTAGCTATTCCAAGTCAGTTGGGTTAAATGCAGGAGCCTTTGTGGTGATGGTACTCTTTTATCTTTCAACCCCAAGGGGAAGCCCAAAATCCACAAACAAATCAAATCAAATCAACAAGATGATGACTGTGTTACTAAGCAGAGTTGAGATCAACTCTGTATCAATCAGCATGAACTGGACATGGAATAAACTACACTGAACAAAAATATAAATGCAACATGCAACAATTTCAAAGATTTTACTGAGTTACAGTTCTAATAAGGAAATCAGTCAATTTAAATAAATACATTTGGCCCTAATCTATAAATTTCACATGACTGAGAATACAGATAAGCATCTGTTAAAAAATGGTGGATCAGAAAACCAGTCAGTATCAAATCAAATCAAATGTTATTTGTCACATGCGCCGATTGCAACAGGTGTAGTAGACCTTACAGTGAACCGGTTAGTCGAGGTAATTGAGGTAATATGTACATGTAGGTAGAGTTAAAGTGACAATGCATAGATAATTAACAGAGAGTAGCAGCAGCGTAAAAGAGGGGTCTGAGTAGCCCTTTGATTCGTATCTGGTGTGACCACCCTTTGCCTCATGCAGCGTGACACATCTCCTTCGGATAGAGTTAATCAGTATGTTGATTGTGGCTTGTGAAATGTTGTCCCACTCCTCTTCAATGGCTGTGCAAAATTGCTGGATATTGGCAGGAACTGGAATACACTGTCGGACACTTCGATCCAAAGCATCCCAAACATGCTTAATGGTGAGAATACAGTCCATGGAAGAACTGTGACATTTTCAGCTACCAGGAATGATGTGCAAATCCTTCCGACATGGGGCCGTACATTATCATGCTGAAACATGAGGTGATGGCGGCGGACGAATGGCACGACAATGGACCTCAGGATCTCGTCACGGTATCTCGTGCATTCTAATTGCCATCAATAAAATGCAATTGTTTTTGTTGTCCATAGCTTATGCCTGCTGATACCATAACCCAACCGTCACCACAGGGCACTCTGTTCACAACGTTGACATCAGCAAACCACTCACCCACACGACGCCATATACGCTGCCATCTGCCCGGTACACTTGAAACCAGGATTAATCTCTGAAGAACACACTTCTCCAGCGTTCCAGTGGCCATCAAAGGTCAGCATTTGCCCAATTAAGTTGGTTACGAATCCGAACTGCGGTCAGGTCAAGACCCTGGTGAGGACGATGAGCACGCAGATGAGCTTCCCTGAGACGGTTTCTGACAATTTGTGCAGAAATTCTTCAGTTGTGCAAACCCACAGTTTCATCAGATGTCCAGGTGGCTGGTCCCAGACGATTCTGCAGGTGAAGAAGCCAGATGTGGAGGTCCTGGGCTGGTGTGGTTACACATGGTCTGCGGTTGTGAGGCCAGTTGAACGTACTGCCAAATTCTCTAAAATGACATTGGAGTTGGCTTATGGTAGAGAAATTAACATAAAATTCTCTGGCAACAGCTCTGTTGGACATTCCTGCAGTCAGTATGCCAATTGCATGCTCCCACAGAACTTGAGACATCTGTGGCATTGTGTTGTGTGACAAAACTGTACATTTTAGAGTGGCCATTTATTGTCCTCAGCACAAGGTGCAGCTGTGTAATGATCATGCTGTTTAATCAGCTTCTTGATATGCCACACCTTTTAGGTGGATGGATTGTCTTGGAAAAGGATAAATGCTCACTAACAGGGATGTAAGCATATTTGCGCATAACATTTGAGAGAATAAGCATTTTGTGCATATGGAACATTTCTGGTATCTTTTATTTCAGCACATGAAACATGGGACCAACACTTTACATGTTGCGTTTATATTTTTGTTCAATATATGCCATTCCTGAATTATACAGACCACTAGCAATAACCCTAACCATAGCTTCATGTCCACACCCCGGCTCAACCCTAAACCTACAATGAAGAGACTACCCTGGGAGGCTGTAAAACATTGTCTGATGGCCCTCAAATCCTGTCTGTTGTGAGACTGTTCAGAAGCCTTGGGAAGCAGTAGCAGTACTCTAAAAATGCTAGGTTGGTTGGTTGACCATGCTGGGTTGCAGGCGTTGTGTCACTTAGTTGGGTTGTTTTCTTTAAAAACTGCTGGATTATTGGTGCTGGGTGCTGGGTTATTGGTGCTGGGTTATCGGTGCTGGGTTATCGAGATATGACTCAGTGGGTGAGCTCAGAAGACTAGAGGATTGGCTTAGCAGGGGCGTGGCTTTTAGATAGTTATTTTTGGCCACCCGTGAAAGTAAATGTCATTCCGGTTCATCTGCTTTGTTGTTATTTCATGTTAAGGTTGAACACTGCCACATTAATCAATGTTTCCCAAGACCCTATGGATATTTCAATTTTGGGATAGGTATATAATAATGTTATGAATTTTATGTTATAATATGTCATGTGCAAAAAAAAAGACATTTGCAGTGTACAAACATGATGAACAGGAAATACATTTGCAATTACAGGTGGCCAAAAATAATTGTCTGAAACCCATGTCTCTAATAGGCCACGCCTCCTGAAAATAACCTATGGAGCTGCTATGTCATCCCAACTAATGGTTAAAAAAACAACTGATGGTAAAATAAACCCATGTTTGTATAATCCATATTAACGCGACCCAACTGGCTGGGTCAAACTAACCCAGTGTGTGTTCTGTCCAATATTTACCCAGCGCTGGTTTGCCAAATAAGCCAAATAGGGTTGTTTTTAACCCAGAATTTTTTTGTGTGCCAGGCTACTGTGTATGGGTTTGAGCGTGTGGGGAAGGGGAAGGGGAATGGGAAGGGGAAGGGGAAGGGGGAGTGTGAGTGTTGTGTGTGTGAGTGAGTGAGTATAATAATTAAACACAATCTAAAGAAACAAACAAAAGCCCAAAGCAATTCTTAAACACTAACCAATCAACCATAGACTGTGAGGATAAAATGTAAAACCACTGAAAGCAATTATAAGTCTTTAAACTGCAAAATACACAAAGTGATTACACCAAACTAGAACGTCAGCAAATGGACGACAGTAAAGAAACAATCAGAGTAGAAACTTGAAAGCCAGATCATCGAAATCTCCAGCTCCTCTGATCTTTTGTTCTGAGGTCAGTCAATATAATCCTGCACTGATCATAAAAAATCCCTCTTACACATCCACGCATGTAAACACACACAAACATATGCTCACACACAAACACACGCATACACACATACACTTTGAATACTGTATGGAGATTGTGTTGAGCATAAAAGATGACGCAATAATCAGCTTGTGTGTGGGCCACGTTTAGCCACGTTTCATATACTCCTCCTCATCTTCCTCTTCCTCTTACTCCTCCTCCTCTCTAAAGTCCCCTAGATTCTAGAATCACCACTAATGATACCAGACAGTTTTTGATGTTCAGCCACATTCTGTACTTTATGTAATGAGGACACCCTGTGGAGAACTGGGGTAACTGCATTTATGTCAAATCCACTAGAAATACTGTGCTATTACCAAAATAACGCCATCAGTGCAGTCAATGACAAGTACCTATGGTGTATTTCCTTTGAATGTTATGGAGACCCTGTGACTTTCATGTGTTTTAATGTACGGTAAGTGATATGTCTGTGTGTTCTGAGGGTCTGCATGCTGGTGTGTGATTATTATGGTGACGTTGGTGTGTTGTCTGTTATGTGTGTTTCAGTGCAGAAGAGTGGGGGTACCCAGCTCAAGCTGATCATGTCATTCCCCAACTACGGACAGGCCCTCCTCAAACCCATGAGGTGAGAATCCACGATACGATATGATATATGATACGATATATGATATTTATTTATTTGACCTTTATTTGACCAGGTTAGTCTCATTGAGATTAAACATCTATTTAGCAAGAGAGGCCTGGCTGAAAAAGCAGCACACAAATTGTCAACATTTACAACATAAAACACTACAGTTTAAAAACATCAGCTAATACATTTAACAGGCCCATTGGAGTGTTTCAACTAGGGGTCAAAATATTGACCGCCCCTTAAATCATTTTCCACCATAGTTTTTACCCTAGCTTTAAAATAATTGAAGGAGACGAACTCCTGTAGTTTCAAGTCATTTTGTAGCTCATTCCAAGTAGAGAGGGCAGAGTACTGGAACACTTTTTTACCTAGCTCTCCATAAGCAATAGGCACCATCAAAGAGATACTGTCCTGTGAGCATAGGCGATAATTGTCATTAATCTGATGGACAATGTAGGTACACAGGTAAACTGGGAGCAGTCTTAGCATGGCCTTATAAATAAAAACGTACCAATGACTTAGTCTCCGAAGAGCTAAGGAAGGCCAGCCCACTCTCATATAGAGGGTACATTCCGTGTAGCTCAGTTGGTAGAGCGTGGCGCTTGCAATGCCAGGATTGTGGGTTTGATTCCCACGGTGGACTAGTATGAAAATGTATGCACTCACTACTGTACGTTTCGATTCGATAAGATAAAACTAAAACATTTGCAGGGATGAGGGAAGGCTTTGGAGTTTGTAACAAACCTCAGCAGTGCAGTGTCCAGCATATGTAATGATGCCACAGGGGCAAACATGTACAAGTTATCACCATAGTTAATTACAGGCAAGAAGGTAGCGTAAACAAGTTTTTTTTCTCACTTTGAAAGAAAAAAACGACTTATTTTGAAAATAAGACCCCAATTTGAGCCTGAGCTTTTTCACAAGACCCTCTATGTGGGGTTTAGATGTGAACCACTCATCTAACGAGAAACTCAAGTACTTGTAAGTTGATACCCTTTCTATTTGCTTGTCCTGCATAGTGACTATACATGGAAGAGTCTAAAAGGCTCTGCGGGGTCAATCCGACATCTGCAGTGTCGGCCATACAGCATTTACTGCGACACGGCCTCTGCAGAAGTCAGGGTATTTATACTCCTCGCGCTTCGTAAAGCAGAGCTGTTGTCAAGGAAGTACGTTTTTTTTTATACTGGACCTCCCGCCCCACCGACCGTCAACCAATCATGTCAATGTAGAGTAATATATAGCCCCCCGCATTGTTAAGATTTGGGCAGCGCACGGCGATGCAGTACAGAGCTCAATTTGACCTCAATTGCTTCACACCCTCCATACGGCACCTCCGACCCCATTTTCAGATCAAGCATAATGGTTTCATCTTAGATTTCATGAGAACCATTAACTTTGTCTTATCAGCATTTAAGAGCAACCTCAGCTGACAGAGCTGAGCCTGGACAATAGTAAATGCACATTGCAGTTCATCAAAAAACAATATGATATACAATACAATATGGCATACAATACGATATACTATGGTATGATATACCATATGATTGCGATATGCGATATGCGATATGATACTATACAATACAACACAACAATACAACTTTATTGTATCAGTCACATAACACTCTTACTCTTTCACAGTAATCTTATTTTGGAGGGGAAAAAATCACATTGTTCTGTGCGTGTTTTATGCAGGCAGGAGAGAGATGCAGAGACAGACTTCAACCTGTTCTACTTCTCTGACTTTGAGAGACACAACGCAGAGATTGCTGCCTTCCACCTAGACAGGTGAAAACAATAAAATATGGACCTCCCATCTGAGATTAATCTGTGTGTCAAAAGAAAGAGAAGAAAATAACTACCAAATCGCTACCACTGATTTCTCTCTCTCTTTATCTGTGTCTGTGTGTGTCCTCTCTCAGGGTGCTAGGTTTCTGTAGAATCCCTCCAGTGGTAGGTAGACTCATCAACATAACCACGGAGATCAGAGCTATCACCACAGACCACAAACTATCCAGAACCTTCTTCACCTCTCCTGGTGTGTGGCGGTTGGTCCAATCAGCTTTCATAATCAAATCTAACTCTCCCGGTGTGTCCAATCAGCACAGATAGCAACCAAATGTCCCAAATGTCCCTCCTCCTCCTTATTACGCTTGTGTGTGTATAGTGGCTTGCACTATGTGCTAGTCCAGAGTTTTCCAAATGGTTGGTCGGGTTGCATTGGTGGGCTACAGTTTACTTTCCGTTTCGTTCTGGGTTTATGACTGGTCACAAGAAAAAGTTCTAAATGCTTTTAGATGGGTTATGACCCCAAATGTTTGGCAACAACTGTCCACTGTAGGCATACTACTTGCATTTGGTCAGTTTACTGTACTATTCACCCAACCCCTTCTCTCTCTCTCTCTCCACCTCCCCCAGTGGGTAATTTGTGTTTCCACGGTCAGTGTGAATACTACTGCTCCACAGAGAACCCAGTGTGTGGTCGACCCCAGGTCTTGGAGGTGTCCCTGGCCTCCATGCTGCCTGACCTCTCCCTGGCCCCCAGACGCTCCTGGAGGTCCCCTTGGAGACGCTCCTACAGCCGCACCAAACTGGCACCGTGGGTAGTGGGTACCGAAATGGGCCCCTTGCCTGGGGGTCTCTAACTATGGGAGGGGTTGTGAAGAAACCATGTGAAGTATATATCTGTATTAGTGGTTATATACTGTACAGTAGATGGCAAACCGATGGGTTGGAGGTATAATTCAACGTTTGGATTGCATTGATAGGATTCAACTGATCAATACAATGTAATAATGTGTAGTAGTATCATATTGTCCCCCACTGGGAATAACCCGTGCATTTGACTAAAGCATACACGTGTTCGAGTCCATACCTCACATGCAGCTGCTACTGTTTCAGATGGGAGAAGAACCCAGATTACTGTGACACGGTGAAACAGACTCCTCCATACAGCCAAGGCACCAGACTGGTGGATCTAATTGACATGGTCGTTCTGGACTTCCTCATGAGTCAGTAAGCACACTGAACAACACAGCTTCTACTACTATTACTACTTCAGTAGTTCCAATATTCTTGAATCAGTAACAATTCGACACACTACCTTGTTTTTTGCTCTTTTTCTTTTTATTGAGTCACCGAAGCAATACATTCCATAAGAATGACAAAATGTTCGGAACATTTCGAGTCCACTGATAATGTGGAACAGATTTTGAATAGACAGAAAGCAATAAGCTATTGTTTTGCTTTAATTCCTACTAAAGGTAATATGGACAGACATCACTACGAGACTTTTGAGAAGTTTGGGAATGACACTTTCCTGCTGCACCTAGACAACGGGAGGGCGTGAGTACCATACCTTCCTTCAATACCTTATAATGTGATACATACTGTATGTTCAGTGGCGATTTTAACATAAAAATATTGGATGTATCCAAAAAAAGCTAATATGCATCGAAACCACTACTCACACAAACGTTCTAACATTCAGTTAGGATCAGTTTACTTCCCATAGTTAAATTCAGCATGGGTCTACAATATTGCTACATTAATAAAGTTTTGGAACGCAGCCAATACACTATTCTGAGTGTGTCTGCCTGCCTTTTACCAAGACGCTCTGTTTTAGAATAAAGCAACACAATTTATAAAGTTAATCCCTCACTTCATCCATTGCATAGTTCCAGTTCCATGGGTATAACAGTGGCATCAAGCATTAACGAGCCGTGTCGTATAGCTACCTCAAAACAGATGTTAGCCACTGCTTCTATTCACCACCAACCACAGTTGAATCTTCTTTTCCAGCTTGCTTTATTTTTAACGGGTGGGCTTATTTCAATGTTCAGTGGCTGATGAGCACCGAAAATGTTTTATCTCGACATTTTCTACATGGCTTGAAAATTATTTGCTAGGAGATAGTCAACATGATTCATGATAACTTTTGAGCTGGCTAGAAGAGGTGGTAAACGATGAAGTTGACACACGTCAGTCCAATCACTGGGGAAAAGATGTAGACTTATCTGTGGCAAATGACCTTGAGCCTTCTTGGACGGGCACTGCCAATGTAACTCTATGGCAGCACCCAAGGGGCAGAAGCTGCCTGGTCGTCAGTGAGCTCTTCCAGTAGGTGCTGCGGTGTTGTAAGTGACATCACCCTGAGCCAATCACGCGCAACCAGAGAAGATCAACAACGCCTACGCTCTGTGCTTTCTCTGGCTGCCCCTCCGCCACAGAAGGCACATGAGCGAGGCTGAAACAGCTGCATTCTGGATCTGCCTTACACAAAGAAAATTGACCAAAACAATGATATGACATGGAGGAGTCAAGTATGCTGCTATATTAACTCAAGCAGTTATTTTGTTTAAATTGTTTGCTAACTGATACGATATAATACTGTGACACTAATTTATGCCAGAATTACATGCAGAACAGGGCCATCTGCTGGACAGTGCTTGGGCTGTGCCTCACTTGCCCTGAATGATGTGTCGCCAGTGCATATGTTGAAGTTGTTGTAGTTTATACATACCGATATAACAGTTATGTAATATTGTGGAAATTATGTTATTTTTAGGTTTGGGCGTCATTCTGTGGATGAACCCTCCATATTGGTGCCCTTACAACAGTGTTGCAGGTAAAACTATCAGCTTGTATAAAGATCTGGACAACTGCAGCAGAAAAAAAGTGCAAGAGGAGACTCATCTCTCCCTTCTCGTTCTCTTTCTCTCTCTCCCTTTCCTCCTCTCTCTCTCTCTCTCCTTGTCTTCCTCCCCTCTCTCTTTCTCCCCTCTCTCTCTCCTTGTCCTCCTCTCTGTCTTTTTCTTCTCTCTCTCCCAAATCTCTTTCTCTGTCTCAGGATCCGTCGTTCCACTCTCATGCGTCTGCGTCTCCTGTCCCTCCCGGGCTTCCGTCTGAGTGATGTCATGAGGGAGTCTCTATCCCAAGATCCCCTGGAGAGTGTGGCCCCCCTCCTCTCTGTACAACACCTCTCCGTGCTGGACCGTCGTCTGAAAACCATCCTGCAGGCTGTACACACCTGTCTGGAGCACCATGATGACGTTATCTATGATGACCTAGAGGGATATGATGTTAACTTATACCGGCACTAGACAATAATTAAGACTGAACATCCATTTACAAAACCATCACTGCAAGATGTCTATCATTGGATTCAGCTGTGGTTGATGATAAGTTGATTGTATTTATCAATCAATCAGTTCATTATTTGTGTACATGCATGGCACATTTGAACTGCGTGTGCTGCCTTATGAAATAAAAAATGCTAAAGTGTTGTAGCATTACAAGGGTGGAGTAGTGTTACTGGATTTTTCAGACAGCAAGGCCATTTGATCACAACAATGTCAGCACTCAGTAGAAAGATAACGCAGTATATCAGGAAGTTATGGTGGAAATTAAAATCATCGCAACCTCCTCTTTGTTTCAACAGCAACAGATTAAACCACTCAAACACGTTCCTACCAGTCATGTGTGTACGTGTGAGTGAGTGTGTTTGTGTGTCTATGTATGCTTGTTTTCCTACATTATCTGGACCCCAATGTCCTAACATTTCACCTGAATGTCCTGAAAAGGTAGGAAAACAAAAACAGTAGTCAGATGATCAGACAAACTGATGGGAGACGAGAGGTTAGAAGAAGCTCGTCAAAGGTAAGGCGGTTAACTGAGGTTAACTGACGAGAGGTTAATCTCGCCATCATCCTCATCGTCGCCCACCCCGAGAAGGAGTCGTTGGACTGATAGAGGGAGGAATTGAGGCTATCCATGACCTCGCTAACCAAAAGAGAAACATCGCACTCTCCCAAAAGCTTGGCTGGAGCGTAAAACCTGTGAATTGAGACAAACAAAGAGGTGTAATGGGTTCACGCTCAAAATTATGTTGTATAAAGCTTACTTCATTATTCAATGTTAAATTGTTTTACTGCATCAGGGATAGCCCTGATGCAGTAAAAATGTTAAAACTTTGAATAATAGTAGTGGTTAGCACAGTAGAGAACGCTATAGCCACGGGGTTGAGATGTGTTAGCTAGCTAGCAGCTACCCAAAGGTGTGCTGTAGCTAGCTCAGTGCTTAGCTAGAGTGGTTGGGCTAGGGTAGTGTTAACCCCTTAGGTTAGCTTACTCCCACGACCGCAGAGCCATGTGACTGTGTCTACGGTCTAGTTAGTGCCTGAGACTGAATGCAGATTAACTAGGTGAGGGGGAGAGCTAGCAAAGCTACCGTGTTGCAGGTAGAATTGTGTGGTCAGTTAGCCTGAGCCTAGCCGCGTGAGCTACTCGAGTCCCACTAGCTAGCTACAGTAGCTAGCCGGAGGTGACCGAGAGGTAGAAAGAGGGTTTCTTTCTACACAAGCAATACCACCGTTTTGCAGGTAGAATTGCGAAGCTAGTTTGCTTTGCAGCGAGTTAGCCAAGTTAGCTCGTGAAGAAGTGCACCACCATGTGGTGGTCTCCAATAGAGCTGCTGGTTTCGATTATAGGTGCAACTGTCCCAGAGTCCCAGAAAGAGGACTGATAATGACCAGCAGGAGACAGGGATAGAACTTATACTTATTTGCCACACCGAAACAGACAGGCACACACAGCAAACAAGAAGAGGAGACTAGTTTTTGATAGTGCGTCACTAACCATACAATCACTAACACATGGTTGGGAAGTCCAGAGTGGAGGATTGTCCTTATAGGAAGGGTCCAGTGTTGAGGTGGTGCAGAGTTCTTCTGACCTGTTGTCTCTCTGCACCCCTGTGTCCAACTGAAGCGCAGACTGTGTTGGAGGTTTGAGATCCCCACCAGGTAAAGCCTATGATTTGTTGGCCAGGTCACATGACCCTAGTCAGGGAAGAGTGTTCTGGAAGGGCCCTAAGCAACCCCCTAGCAACACAGTAGCCAGGGCCAGCGGTGTGAAACTGGGGGATGGTAGCATCTGCTGGGCTGGAGATTTTCTCAAGTTTGTGCCTCAATAGCTAGGTTTCCATCCAATTGGTGACATATTTTCATGTTAATATTCTAAAATCTGCATTTAAACTATTCCCAGGGAGCTAGCCAAGTTATCATCAGCCACACTGCGTGGGCTAACCGAGTCCCAATAGCTAGCGGTGAAGATAGCTAGCAGAGGTAAAAACATTTTTTGCATTTCTACAGAAAATAAGGTTCTACTCAGCCTCGCAGTGAGGACCTTGCAGGTTGCCTGTGAACTATGGAGTCAGACTAGTCTCATAGACTATACGTCACATAGTAAACATAAATCCAGGACACTCAAATTAGTATGATATGTTACTTTTGGTATGGTTACATAAGATAGAAGGCAAAAACAAAAGGAAGGTGGTTGGTTGGGGTGGATGAGTGGACATATAACACGGACATCTATTGTTCCAAAGGTTGCGTGCTCAAATCTCATCATGGACAATTTTAGCTAATTACCAACTTTGTAACTACTTGCTACTTTGCAACTCCTTAGCATGTTAGCTAACCCTTCCCCTAACCATAACCCTTTTAGCTAACCATTCCTCCAACCCTAAAATGTACCATTTTAGTTAACCCTTCACCAAACCCTAACCCTTTAACCTAACTCCTAACCTTAAGCTCAACCTTAACACCTAACCCTGACCCATAGTGCTAGCTAACGTTAGTGTTAGCCACCTAGCTAACGTTAGCCACAATTCGTAACATATTGTACGAATTGCAATTCATAGCATATCATGTGAATTGTAATTAATTTCATATGAAATGGATGATGGACATCCACAAATCAATACATACGATATGAAACATAACATATCATACTAAATGAAGTGTCTAGGATTTACGTACAGAATAATACGAAATGCTCTCTGACCACTTTGGTTGAGTGGAGAAAATCGAGAACCAGTCGCGTAGAGCTCTTCAATGAGGAAGTGAACATGGACAGTGAGTGGGAGAGTATCGCTTTTATACAGGGTAAGGACGCACCCTATTTGCTGCTATCCTAGTCTCCAACAGACATTTGTGATTGGCTACTTCGAGTTGAGACTTTCGGAACAAAATTTCACAGAATAAGTCATTGAAACAGATCTACATATAAGTCTTATTATAATGTAAAACATAAATATAAAACTAAGTCAAGTATGTTCTGGCAACTGTAAGAGTACTGAGCATGGCACCGCAAATAGAAGGAGAACAATCAAGCTGAATGAAACTAACTGTTATTATCATGTTTACATCAATACACTGTATTTTTGTTTAAGCGAAGACTTGAAATGGACTTAAAATTGACATGTTTGTCTTTCAGCAAGTGTCCATCATTGGGATGGAAATACCGGTACCTCATGGCAGGTATGGCGTCATACCTGACCCAACCAACTCCAAGCAACGCACCTTTCCCTCCACAGAACAACTACGAGACATGACATCTTTGCCGGTTGAATTGCAGGGTTGCCACATGAAATAACTTATTTATTGTTATCACTTTTTAAGGTATGACCCTGGTGCAGACAGTGTTGAAGAAACGAAAGTGTATTCTTTAAACAGGGGCAGGCAAACGACAGGTCATGGCAGGTAGGGGTCAATAATCCAGAGAGGGTGTAGGGCACCGGAACAGCAGGCGGGCTCAGGGTCAGGTCAGGCAGAGGTCAGTAATCCAGAGTAGTGGGGCAAAGGTACAGGACGGCAGGCAGGCTCAGGGAGGCAGGAATGGTCAAAACCGGGAAACTAGAAAACAGGCACTAAAGCACAGAGCAAGGGGAAAACGCTGGTAGGTATGAACGAACAAAACGAACTGGCAACAGACAAACAGAGAACACAGGTATAAATACACAGGGGATAATGGGGAAGATGGGCGACAGGGGAGGGGGGTGGAGACAAGCACAAAGACAGGTGAAACCGATCAGGGCGTGACAGTACCCCCCCCCCCCTCTAGGGACGCCACCTGGCGTCCTACCTGGGCGCATACCTGGTATATACTGTATATGTTTTACTGTGCCGACGGAACCCACTCCTCAGCAAAAGGCACATGATAGCCCACTTGGAGTTTGCCAAAAGGCACCTAAAGGACTCAGACCATGAGAAACAAGATTCTCTGGTCTGATGAAACCAAGATTGAAATCTTTGACCTGAATGCCAAGCATCACGTCTAGAGGAAACCTGGCACAATCCCCTACGGTGGTGGCAGCATCATGTTGTAGGGATGTTTTTCAGTGGCAGGGACTGGGAGACTAGTCTGGATCAAGGGAAAGATGAACAGAGAAAAGTACAGAGAGATCCTTGATGTTCTTGAGGATGAGTTGCAGCCACCTGTGTATGACAACCTCATGTTAATTTCTGTTGGTGTATATCTTTTAGCGAGTAAAGAATATTGTTTAACCATCCTAAATAATGCCATAGATTCACAGTTTTTGAAAAATAGTCAACTTGAAGGCAAAAAAATAGAAGCATGATGTGAATCTGGTTTCCAATTGATTGTAAGCTACTAAAGCCAACCATTTACTGCTGCGCCACAGAGTTTTGATTGAAATAGTGGGGGGGGATGTCTGTTAATCAAACGCTGCTATTTATTGTTGACCAGCAGATGTCACTAATGTGCATTGTGAACCGATAATGAAGTTCTGAGTAATGAACTATTTTTCTGCTCAATTTGGTAAAAGCCCCCGAAGCCTTCAGAAATCCTTGATTTCCCATCACTACTCTCCACAGTGTAAAACAATAACTATGGTTATTAACTCCAACACTGTTTTTTTTTGTACACAACTGAGTGTTAATATCACTCTTACAGCGTGATTTTAACTCCTGATTCAACACAATACATTTTACACTGAAAAATCAACACTGGCCAATTTACTGTGTAGCATGTCTATCATTTGATGCATCCCAAATGGCATCATATTCCCTATACTGCACTATTTTTGACCAGTGCAGTATAGAGGATAGGGTGCTGGCTCTGGTCAAAAGTAGTGCACTATATAGAGGATAGGGTGCAATTTGGGTCATAACCATAGTCAAGGTGATACATGTCTTATGATGGCCTGTGTTGTATTCTCTACAGACTGAACTACCCAAAGGGTCCCGAGGGAGGAGGGCTTCAACAGAACCACCTGCCTCCTCAATACACTGCCTGAGAAACGGGCCTCAGTGAATACATTGCTATTTTTCTTGTTGAAATCATGTTAAAAAGGAGGTGCTTTACCTAGCAGAGACTTGTAGATGACCTGGAGCCAGTGGGTTTGGCGACGAGTAGGAAGCGAGGGCCAGCCAATGAGAGCATACAGGTCGCAGTGGTGGGTAGGATATGGGGCTTTGGTGACAAAACGGATGGCACTGTGATAGACTGCATCCATTTTGTTGAGTAGAGTGTTGGTTTCACTGAAACCAGATTGCATAGCGGAGAAGGTACGGTAGGATTCGAAATGATCGGTAATCTGTTTGTTAACTTGGCTTTCGAAGACCTTAGAAAGGCAGGGTAGAATAGATATAGGTCTGTAGCAGTTTGGGTCTAGAGTGTCTCCCCCTTTGAAGAGGGGATGACCGCGGCGGCTTTCCAATCTTTGGGAATCTCAGACGATACGAGAGGTTGAACAGGCTAGTAATAGGGGTTGCAACAAGTTTGGCAGATCATTTTAGAAAGAGAGGGTCCAGATTGTCTAGCCCGGCTGATTTGTAGGGGTCCAGATTTTTCAGCTCTTTCAGAACATCAGCTATCTGGATTTCGGTGAAGGAGAAGTGGGGAGGCTTGGGCGGTGGGGGGTGGAGGGCTGTTGATCGGTGTAGGGGTAGCCAGGTGTTAAGCATGGCACAGTTTAGGTCACCTAGCAGCACGAGCTCTGAAGATAGATGGGGGGCAATCAATTCACATATGGTGTCCAGGGCACAGCTGGCGGCAGAGGGTGGTCTATAGCAAGCGGCAACTGTGAGAGACTTGTTTCTGGAAAGGTGGATTTTTAAAACTAGAAGCACTTCCAAGGCCATTTCATGATGATTATTATGGTCGTGTCAATCATGTTCTCCATGTTCAATCATGTTCTTGACGCACGGATCCCTTTAGCGGGATCATTTTTGTAAACAACTGCTAAATTGCAGAGCGCCAAATTTAAAAGAAAATACTACAAATATTTATTTTCATGAAATCACAAGTGAAATATACCAAAACACAGCTTAGTTTGTTGTTAATCCACCTATCGTGCCAGATTTTGAAAATATGCTTTACAGCGAAAGCAATCCAAGCGTTTGTGAGTTTATCGATCACTAGACAAAACAGTAAGAACATCTAGCAGCCATGTAGAATGCTCACGAAAGCCAGAAAAGCAATAAAATGAATTGCTTACTTTTGATGATCTTCGGATGTTTGCACTCACGAGACTCCCAGTTACACAATAAATGTTCCTTTTGTTCGATAAAGATTTGTTTATATCAAAATACCTCCATTTGTTTGGCGCGTTATGTTCAATATTCCACAGCCTTAGGCAAGTCATCAAGGCTTGACGAAAATTCCATATAGTATCCGTAAAGGTCATAAAAACATGTCAAACGTTTTTTTAAATCAATCCTCAGGTTGTTTTTAACATCAATAATCGATAATATTTCAATCGGACTGTAAACTATTCAATTCTGGAGAGAAAGAAAATGTCGAGCAACGAGTGTCTGGCGCAACAACTAATGGAGGGACATCCGCCTATCCACTGACGCGTTTTGATAAATCTCGCTCATTTTTCAAAATAAAAGCTTGAAACTATGTCTACAGACTGTTCACACATTGAGGAAGCCACAGGAAAGGGAATATGGTTGATATCCCTTTAAATGGACGAAAGGCAGGCAATGGAACAGTGATTTTTCAAAATAGAGGTCCCTTCCGGGTTGGATTTCTTCAGGTTTTCGCCTGCAAAATCAGTTCTGTTATACTCACAGACAATATTTTGACAGTTTTGGAAACTTTAGAGTGTTTTCTATCCTAATATGTCAATTATATGCATGTTCTAGCATCTGGGCCTGAGAAATAGGCAGTTTACTTTGGGAACGTTATTTTTCCAAACATAAAAATTCTGCCCCCTAGCTTCAAGAGAAGCTATTGTAACAAGGCATATGCCAGCATTATAGGCCTACTGCCTCTGCCCAGAGGCCTACTAGAATTCCATGGCAATGGCCGTTAGTGCTCACTTTGCCACGTATGAGCCCTGTTTAGAGTCCCTGTTGCAGCTTTCACTTTCTTCCACTACATTGGTGGCAGCGTTGGGATTACGTCCAACTCATGTCTAGTTATGTGATCTAGTGGTGGGAAGCATTCTGTTTTTCAACATTGTGTTGGGTGTAATTACATTGATATATCTAGTGAACAACGGATAAGCAACAATGGGAGTGACGGATAGAAGTAGTCACTATACACTTACATCAAAGTTGCCTGAATCTGAATGGGAACTGCTGAGCCCTGACCAGTTATTCATTAGAAATTCCTCTGTGACTAGACATGACATAAGTTAAACTTACCAGTGTAGACCCAAAACAAATACATTCTACACATGTACCTGTTTAAAGGGTTATTACAACCACGGTGTTATTTTGTCACTGAAGCGTATATGTCAAATAACCTGACAATGATCCACATCATATGGGTAGACAAGTAATGTTTGTGTGTTATGCAGCAAAACACAACTATCCTTTTTTTAGGATGCAACCCAGTAATATGAATCACTGTTGATCCACCCTGTTCTGATCTAATGAGATGGATATAGGATTTCCTAGGGCCTAGAATCAAGGCATTTCCCAGTCATGAAGGACGAAGCTAGGCCCAACTTCGTTCTAATTGGCGAAGACTGAACTCAAGTTAGGGGTTATACAGTACCAGTCAAAAGTTTGGACACATCTACTCATTCAAGGGTTTTTCTTTATTTTTACTATTTTCTACATTGTAGAATAACAGACTATGAACACATATGGAATCATGTAGTAACCAAAAAAGTGTTAAACAATTAAAAATCATTTTATATTTGAGATTCTTCAAAGTAGCCACCCTTTGCCTTGATGACAGTTTTGCACATTCTTGGCATTCTCTCAACCAGGTTCATGAGATCATCACCTGGAATGCATTTCAATTAACAGGTGTGCCTTGTTAAAAGTTCATTTGTGGAATTTCTTTCCTACATCGTACCACTTACTTTAAAGTCCCCATAACATTTAAATACTTTACTTATAATGGTTAGGGATGGTTTGATCTGATGTGAAGTTAATGTGATAAAATGTAAAGCAACATGTTATTACATGAAACTACACATGTGAAAATGTGATTACATGTGAAGTATTAAAAAAAAACATTTTCACATGTGCAATTCTATGGTAACGGAATTATATTCTTGATTCCGTTTTTTCACTTTAAATTGTATGCAAAACAAAAAAACATTGATTTAAAAGTTTAACAAACCATACAACTCTATGCACAAAGATTACATTAAAATGTTTAGTGGAAGAACTGTGCAGATGCTAACTTTAGTAACAGAATTAAGGTAAAATCTCCCTCAGGTTTTTATGCAACCACGTTTATGCGACCAGAGTTCCTCTGTCCAGTGTCTGTGTTATTTTGCCCATCTTAATTTTTTATTTTTATATGGCTTTTTCTTTGCAACTCTGCCTAGAAGGCCAGCATCCTGGAGTCGCCTCTTCACTGTTGACGTTGAGGCTGGTGTTTTGTGGGTACTCTTTAATGAAGCTGACAGTTGAGGACTTGTGAGGCGTCTGTTTCTCAAACTACACACTCTAATGTACTTGTCCTCTTGCTCAGTTGTGCACCGGGGCCTCCCACTCCTCTTTCTATTCTGGTTAGAGACAGTTTGCGCTGTTCTGTGAAGGGAGTAGTACACAGCGTTGTAAGAGATCTTCAGTTTCTTGGCAATTTCTCGCATGGAATAGCCTTCATTTCTCAGAACAAGAATAGACTGACGAGTTTCAGAAGAAAGTACTTTGTTTCTGGACATTTTGAGCCTGTAATCGAACCCACAAATGCTGATGCTCCAGATACTCAAATAGACTAAAGAAGGCCAGTTGTATTGCTTCTTTAATCAGGACAACATTTTTCAGCTGTGCTAACATAATTGCAAAAGGATTTTCTAATGATCAATTAGCCTTTTAAAATGATAAACTTGGATTAGCTAACACAACGTGCCATTGGAACACAGGAGTGATGGTTGCTGATAATGGGCCTCTGTACGCCTATGTAGATATTCCCCAAAAAATCTGCCGTTTCCAGCTACAATAGTCATTTACAACATTAACAATGTCTACACTGTATTTATAATCAATTTGACATTATTTTAATGGACAATAAATGTGCTTTTCTTTCAAAAACAAGGACATTTCTAAGTAACCCCAAACCTTTGATCGGTAGTGTTAATAGTTTTAAATGTTATGATTATTTATTTGTGTTTGTAACGGCAGCCTTCCTCCTCTTCACGAGAAGAGAAGGTGTAGCAGGGATCGGACCAAAACGCAGCGTAGCCAGTGCTCAACATGTTTAATAAACGAAAACTGTGAACACTTACAACAATACAAAAATAACAAACGTGGCAAACCGAAACAGTCCTCTCTGGTGAAACGAACACAAAGACAGGAAACAACCACCCACAAACCCCAACACAAAACAAGCCACCTAAATATGATTCCCAATCAGAGACAACACAAAACACCTGCCTCTGATTGAGAACCACATTAGGCCAAACATAGAAACAGACAAACTAGACACACAACATAGAATGCCCACCCAGCTCACGTCCTGACCAACACTAAAACAAGTAAAACACACAAGAACTATGGTCAGAACGTGACAGTGTTGTTCCAAATGTCTGAATAAAAAATACAGTTAGTGCAGAATAGTGATTTCTTTTTTTGGGGGGGGTGAAGGGGGGTTCGCCCAGGCAGCCATATAAGCTTGAACCGCCCCTGACTGCAAGCATTACAAAGCAATCACTAGCCTGCTATTCAGTGGAGTGGTTGTGTGGTTGTGTGGTCCCAAATCTGGGATTAAGGGTCTATTTTCCAAGTTAAAAAGAATAAACATTCAACATTGGCCATGCTGTCAATGAAGCAAGACTTGTGCCGCACTCAAAACAACTGGAAACTCGGAACTGGGAAATCTCAGACTCAGTGTGTTCAAGACGACTGGGAACTTGGAAAAAAATGAGCTCGGACTGGGAAAATTGTTTTGAACTGTCATCCAACTGGGAATTCCAAGTCGGGAACTCGGGAGTTCCCAGTTGTCTTGAAAGCACCATAAGAGAATGCCGGACTTTGATGACAAAGTTTGATGGCAAGGTTTGCCCACAAGAAGGACCGTCACAACAACTGTGAGACCGAAAATATGTATTGTATTCTGCTACATAAATTATGTAATATGCCAGGAACTGTAGCTAAGAAAGTAATACTAAGTGTATGTTGTGTAAGCTATTAGCAGCCCATGTGTCTCACCCTAAGGATTTGGTCCCTCTCCCCCTCAGAACTTAGCTTATTGTTCTGACTAGTTGGTGCATATGTAGCCTATATCCTGTTTTGGAGAAATGTCATCATTGAATATTGTAAGAGCTTTCATTGTCTGCTTATATACCCCCGTTATTTATCCTACGGTTCTGACTTGGTGTACAGGGAGAATATTGTAAGAACGGACCATGTTCTGAATTCTGTCACTGTACATTTCAAAAGCGCTGAACAAATAGTTACTGTATATCGACTACTCGCTCATTAATGTCTTAAACAAAATTATGGTTTGCCTCTTATCCGCTCATCATTCCCTTATGTAATAGTTTGTACATCTCAACTGTTATATTGCTTACAGTATATATAGGTCTATCTCATTAGTATCTTATTCCTAATTTTATTATGTTGGAATGATTTAATTGTTTTTCTTAATTTGTGTATTATAATTAGCTCATGTGCTTTTCTTCATGAGGAGGGGTTACTATATAATGTTGTTGGGTCTGTAACCATGTTTGCCAGTGGCAGTCTCTTCCAGTGGCAGTCTCTTCAACAAAAAGTTCAGTAAAAGACCCAAGTAATTCCAGTTGAAATTGTGAGGGTTGTTTTGTTTGAGCAATGCGCTGTCTGTGTGTTGGTATATTGTCTTTAAAAGTGGATAATCGTGATTGTATTTTCCTTCCTTTTTAGATCACATACAGTGCATTCCGAAAGAATTCAGAGCATTCACTTTTTACACATTTTGTTATGTTACAGCCTTATTCTAGAATGTATTAAATAAAACATCCTTGAAGAAAACCTGCTCCAGAGCGCTCAGGCATTCAGACTGAGGCAAAGGTTCACCTTCCAACAGAAAAACAACCCTAAACACACAGCCAAGACCACACAGGAGTGGCTTCGGGACAAGTCTATGAATGTCCTTGAGTGGCCCAGCCAGAACCCGGACTTGAACCAGATCGAAGGAGCTTGAGGTACTCTGGAGGTACCTGAAAAAAGCTGTGCAGCGACACTCCCCATCCAACCTGACAGAGCTTGAGAGGATCTGCAGAGAAGAGTGAGAGAAACTCCCCCAATACAGGTTTGTCAGGCTTGTAGCGCCATACCCAAGAAGACTCAAGGCTGTAATCGCTGCCAAAGGTGCTTCAACACAGTACGGAGTAAAGGGTCTGAATACTTATGTACTAGTGATATTTCAGTTTTTTTACTCTTAATAAATGTGCAAACATTTCTAAAAACCCATTTTTGCTTTGTCATCAACGGGTATTGTGCGTAGATTGATGAGAGGAAAAAAACTATTGAATCCAAGTGAAGAGGTCTGAATACTTTCCAAATACACTGTAGGCCTAGTAAAATTATAAGTTGTTGTGTAGTGGCTTTGCTGGCATGCATCAAAAAAAATTACTTGAGTTTTCCCCCACCAAGATTTACATGCTAAAATAACCACTGGAAATATATGGCAAGTCTTGGAAATGGCTGTCTAGCAATGATCAACAACCAACTTGACAAAGCTTGTACAATCCAGGTGTGCAAAGCTCTTAGAGACTTATCCAGAAAGACTCACAGCTGTAATCGCTGCCAAATGTGATTCTAACATGTATTGAGTCAGGGGTGTGAATACTTATGTAAATTAGATATTTCTGTATTTAATTTACAATAAATTTGCAAACATTTAAAAAAAAAATGTGTTTTCACTTTGTCATTATGGGGTATTGTGTGTAGATGGGTGAGAAAGGTGGAATAAGGGGTAGGAATACTTTTTGAAGCCAATGTATGTGTCACGCCCTGACCTTAGTTCCTTTGTTATGTCTCTATTTTGGTTTGGTCAGGGCGTGAGTTGGGGTGGGCATTCTATGTTTTTGTTCTATGTTTTATATTTCTATGTGTTTGGCCGAGTGTGGTTCTCAATCAGAGGCAGCTGTCTATCGTTGTCTCTGATTGAGAACCATACTTAGGTAGCCTCATCCCAACTGTGTTTTGTGGGTAGTTGTTTTCTGTTGTGTGTCTGCACCAGCCAGAACTGTTTCGGTCGTTATCTTTGTTATTTTTAATATTTCAGTGTTCATTTAATAAATATGGACACGTACCACGCTGCACCTTGGTCCTCTCCTTCCAACAGCCATTACAGTATACTTTAACTGTCTGTTACTGTACATGCAATATGCTTTGTGAACTTCACTGGACAGAGTTTGCTGTCTGGTTTTGTAATAAAACAAAGGTGTAGTTGAATTTACAAGGCGGGGGGGGGCTTGGCTTCCCCAGTGATTTTACCCATGCACTGCTACTGCTAAAACTAAACTGAAACGAAATAACATAAATTGAAATAGTAATGTTTTTATCAAAGAAAACATTTATAGAAACTCTAAAGGCAAACTGAAACTAAACTGAATTTCAAAGATAAATCAAAAAATGAATAGAATTAAAAACGAATAACTATAATAACCTTGGAAAAGAGATAAGGAGAGGTAGAGACAGGAGGAGAGGAAGAAAGGGGAGAAGAGGATGAGAGGGGAGAATAGGAAGAAAGATGAGGAGAGGAAGAGAGATTAGGAGAGGAAGAGAGACGAAGAAAAGAAGAGGAAGAGAGAGGAGGAGAGGCAGAGAGAGGAGAGGAAGAGAGGGGTGCAGGAGTAGACATGAAGAGCTTATGTTTACATGACATCTTAACATTTATATACACTTTACTAAGCTCTTTTCTGTTTGTCATGCTTATCTAACGTCCATTTACCAATAATTCAACATTCACTAATAAACAGTTATTCTGGTTATTTCACCTACTTCTTCTTTAATTCAGGATGTCTCCCCACAGAGGGGCAAAGTCTTTGGTTAAATTATATGACTTTATTACACCACACCTTGAAGATGATTGCCTCTACAGCACAGAACAAAAGAAACGTACGCTATGTAACATGAAAGAGAAAGTTATACACACTTTCAAGGAAGTGTATGAGTTTCTTGTATAGCCTGTGTTCTGAAGGCAAACAACTTCAAGCCCATGATGGGAAGTTATGATAATACAGCAGGAACTAAATGTCGCTCAGCAATGACGAAATTATTCAAGTAAACAGATGATACAACCACAAAGACAAAC
Source organism: Salvelinus alpinus (assembly GCF_045679555.1). NCBI lineage: Eukaryota > Metazoa > Chordata > Actinopteri > Salmoniformes > Salmonidae > Salvelinus > Salvelinus alpinus. The sequence goes on along the minus strand of NC_092121.1, from coordinate 1,306,069 downwards.
AGCCTACCGCTCACCCATATCTAATGGGGAGAGTTCAAAGTCTAATGAGTGGCAGACACACCTATTATGCATGACAATCCCAAGTAAATGATTATCTGGAAGTCCCAGGTAGAGTATAAACTTTACATGAGGCTCAACAACACACCACTGAACAGCCGTATCACCTCTTACTGTCCTACAAACATCCTTCTCTCCTCTGCGAAGATGTCCAGCTCTGTAACAGCCACCACTAACGGGGTGGTGGTCATCACCCATGTACACCCCACTGTCAACGGGATGGGGGTCGTAGGGGTCGCTTCTGCCCCTCACTGTTTGGGACAGACGGTTTCCTCAGTGCTGGGAAGTTTCCGGGCAGGGCAACCAAAAGCGCTGGGGGTAAGAATTTCTGTTTTACATAATTTGAAGATTATTTTGAAGTAAAAATAAGACAATTTTGGTTGTTTTTTGGGGATTCCAACGTATTGGAACGTAAATGAATTTCCTGCTTTGTACTTTGTTTTTCTCTCACAGACCGTACAGATCATGGTTGGTTTGTTGATGCTGTTGACAGGAATCGTGATGGCTACAGGACCACAAGTAGATAATATTGGAGTAATTAGCGGAATATTTGTCTGGGGATCTATCATTGTGAGTGAGCTGTTCTGTCTAACAATCCTACCTTACATTTCCTGTCTCTCTTGATGCCAACAAAACACAATAATTGAATCATGTCACAATTTGAAAAGAAATGCATTAAAAACAAATGTCAAAAAATGAAAAAAATATCAAATCTTTCATTTATGGTAATGCTTTATAACAAATTACTTAACTAATGAGTTTTATCACTGTATATGCATTTGGCTAGGCCTATGCCATTTATACACTCAGTTTATATTGACTTCTATGTGGGAATAATTAAACTTGAATTTGAACTTTGGTCATGCTGTAGAAATATGTTTGTCCCACATGGTACACTACTCACTATATAGTGCACTACTTTTGTAGTGTACTGTGTAGAGAATAGGGTGCCATTTGGGACGCACCCTTGTATAATAGCTTCCTTGTTCCTTCTCAGTATGTCATTGCAGGCTCTCTAACTGTTGCTGCTGACAACAAATTGAACACATGTCTGGTTAGTATCAACTATTTTCTCCTCAATAAAGTTTAGGCTTTTGATTTATGAAGTTCCACTCTATTTCAAAACAGAATCTACTTTATACATAGGCCCTCGTTTTTTCGTTCAACCTGCTTGTTTTCCTCCCACAACACAAGCAGTGGGGTGGGCACTGGCGATTCAGCAACTGCAGATTGCACCTTTAATAAAGACATGTAATAATGATTGTCAACACACTGTATTCTATATTGTATTTCATTCTTCACAACCAATCCCCATGTCCTCTTTCTGCTCTCTGTCCCTTAGGTAAAAGGCTCCCTTGGAATGAATGTTGTCGCCACGGTTACTGCTCTTACTGGCACCATTCTGCATTCTTTAGACAGTACTGGGATCATCTTTTACAACTACTACTGTGACTATCCAGGCTATCCTTCATACCTCCCTCCATCCTATGTCTGTCAACAGTATTGGGTATATACCAAATTCTTATTCCTTTGGTCAGGAGATGTTTGTAAATCGGTAAAGGGGTATTTATCATCTATAATCGTATTGCTAGACTTTTGTACATACTGTTGAATGTTTTTTATTTGTTTAAATTATACACCATTTGTAGCATATATGTGACATCTCCAACATGCAAGCAATCGTGAATGAGATGCTATTGAGTTAATTTATACTTCTTGTTAGCTCACGCTGAAACGGGAGTTTAATTGTACATAATTGCTCCAAAATGGCAGTGTAGTCTAGTTAACTGCTGTTTCCTGTTCCTCTCTGTCTATAGGTCAGGTCCCAGGGAATTTCGGGTGTTTTGGTGGTTTTTTCCCTGCTGGAGTTTATAGTGTCCATCTGTGTCTCGTCATTCGCCTGCAGAGCTGTCTGCCAGTGCTGCCGTTCCACCCCTGAGGTGAGTCTATGGACATAGATTTCTGTCAAAATGTGGTACAAGATTTAAACAGAAATCTAGCTCCGTATACAGTGTGGTCTGAAATGATTGACACCCTTGATAAAAATGAGCAGAAATGACTGTATAAAGTAAATCATTCAATACTGAGCTACATTGTATGCAACCAAAATGTATACTAATACAATTGCTTAGAGAAAGAGATTTTGCTTAACAAGTTTTTTGTTTTCTCAAAAGGTATGGGTTAAAATTAATGACACCCCTGTTTTCAATACCTTTCAATACCTCACTGTGCAAGGATAACAGCACTGACACTTTTTCTAAAATGTTTTATGATTTGGTGACCACATTAGGAGGGATCTTAGACCATTCCTCTGTACAGAATCCTTCCAGATCATTGATATCCTTTGTCTGCGCTTATGGTATGGGGTTCTCCAAATAGCTCTATGTTCATGTCATCTGACCAAATCACAGTGTCCAATCCAAGTGCTAATGCCGTTTAGTAAACTCCAGGCATTTACATTGGTTGGATGACATGAAAATAGCTTTGGCCACGCACACCAGTGGTGGGTTTGGCATCGACATGAGAATGCACAGAAAATAACCCCATATCTACCGTAAAATATGGTGGTGGGTCTTTGATGTTATGGGGTTAATTTTCTTCCACTGGTCCTGAGCCCCTTGTTAAGGTCAATGGCATCATGAACTTTAGCCAGTGTAGGAGCCAATTTGGGTGTATCTTATATTATGGTATTATTTGGGCAATTACACTCCCGACCACTAGGGAGCAATAGAACCAATGGTGTGTATAACCCCTGGTTGACTGACAGGGGGCACTGTATTGAAGCCACCAGGCACCGCCATCTTGGCACTCCTGCTCCAACTCCTGCTCCAGTGTGTGGATGTGGGAGAGCTCACGGTTCTTACTTTTGTTATGACAATTTGCTGCCAACACAGCGGCCGTGAGCTCAAACCTAGGAAGGATATCTGATTCATGGGAGAAACTCTCTCTTTTCTCAGCATGAACGAAAGATGTACAGTACTAGTTTATGAGAAGTTTTTCAGAATCATTGAAGAGAATAGTATGGTCCACCCCATTGAGTATTTCACTCAATGGATAGGGCAGTCCGTAAACGCAGACTAAGAATCTCAAGATCTGGAAGGATTCTGTTTGAAGGAGTGGTCTTTGTGAGATAATGTCTAGATGCTTTTTATAGTGGAGATCAAGTTTATAAATTGCTTGGCTGGGCTGATGAGACAGTGGATTGCACAGTCAGATGGAACAGAGTAAATAGGCATTTTAACGGCATAGATCGAGCCAGTGGTAAATTGTGGAATAGACACAGGCTGGAATGCAGTTTTAACCAATTAGCATTCAAGATTAGACCCACCCGTTGTATAATTCACAATAGCAGCACTTACAGTTGACCAGGGCAGAAATTTGACTAACTGACTTGTTGGAAAGTTGGCATCCTATGACCGTGCCACGTTGAATGTCACTGAGCTCTTCAGTAAGGCCATTCTACTGCCAATGTTTGTCTTAGGAGATTGCATGACCGTGTGCTTGATTTTATACACCTGTCAGCAACAACACCCGTTGAAATAGCTGAATCAACTCATTTGAAAGCGTGTCCACATACTTTTGTCTATATAGTGTTTGTTCTGCAACTGTAAGAGCGCTGAGCAATCATGAAACCTGTATATTTGATAAGCAGTTTATATAAATTAACTTAAAATGTACATGTCTGTCTTTTAGCAAGTGTTCGTCATTGGGAATCAAATATCGGTACCTCATGGCAGCATGACTCCAAGCAACGGACCTTTCCCTCCTCAGAGCAACTACGAGGTATGATATATTTGGAGGTTGAATTGCAGAGTTTGCTTTATAAAATAGGCTGCTCATTATCTCAAATAAAAATTTAGAATATCTCAACAATGTCCTAGTAACTGAGTTTCTGGAGTAATTATTTTTTTTAAATGTTTTACTTCCACTGCAAAAGCTTTAATTTAAAAATGTGTCATCAAAACGTTGGTCACTGTGTAAAATTCTGTGGGGCTGTACTTGCGAACATTAGAAAATTTTTAGTTTAAGTTTAAGCATCGGCCAAATTAAATCATTGACGTAGTTGCACGTGATCAAAGGCTACATGTTAGCTGTTCCCATAACATAACCTGGTACATTTTGCTCTATGCTAAACTCACCAGGTGGTCCTGATTATATCCAGTTGAAATTCCATATCAGCTAATTAAAATCGTCGACATAGTTAGAAGCGATAGAACCAATGGTGTGTATAACCTCTGGTTGACTGACAGGGGGCACTTTATTGAAGCCACCGGGCACAGCCATCTTGGCACTCCTGCTCCAATGTAAAAAAAAAAAAAAGATTTTGGAAGCTATAGAAATGCATGTATTAATGTCTACATTCGTTTTTGACACGTTTATTATATTACAGACACCTTAATGCATACTTTCAAATTATATTATGTGAGCTAAAAATAAACATTTGTAAATATATAAAAACATTTTCCTTAAAGTCTTTTTTTTAGATAGTACTAATGTTACTGTCCCCCCTACAACAACACAAATATGTGTAATTTTGTCCTTGAAACATTTAATTGAAATACTGTATAATTCCATTCATTCGTATGGAGGACTGCTCCTAATGGAGAGTGTGAATACGGCTGATCGGTGGTGTGAAAGCTCTCAATGGCCAATACATAGCACCAGTAATCCAGGGTTTATATACATCATTGTAAAGAACACTTTTCCAACACCTTAACAACAGTCAAATGGCATCGTCTGCTCATCAAAGTTACTAAAAAGCTAAAATTTTCAACTGAACGATTAACTCCTGGGGATTTTTGTCATTTGCGACTTTATAATTTTTACCTAACCTAACTTTAGCTCATGAGAATCCAAGCTCATACAGCCATAGGTTTCTCATTTGAACAATTGACCACAGCATGGCCAACAGGTTAAACTTTCCAGATACCCTGTCTAACTGCTAATAATCACTGCGTGCAATGCGGTTTTGGAAACCTCTGAAATTATACTTTCATATTACCCCAAAATGATTTTACAAATACAAAAGACACACTTACTCTGCGCCGCTTTAACACAGATTCTTCTGAGATGTTTTGCGTTGCACTTCCTGAGCTAATGGAAACTCGGAGGGAAACAAAGAAACGTGTCGGTTTAAAGCTTCACTGTAAACTCCAAGGCATTTTTTACTCAAATACCTCTAGTGAGTTGAACTCAAAGTCAATGTAAAGTCATTATTATTAAAATATTGATGTGGTACTGACTCAAAACTAAATGAGAAGTCACATCAACAATTTTTTGTAAAGTTATTAACTATTTTTCCCAGCATGCTCTAATGCATGTAGATTTTTGGGGAATTGTGTTAAATATCTGTTTTTTCTCATTTAACTAGGCAAGTCGGTTAAGAACAAATTCTTATTTACAATGACTGCTTTGGAACAGTGCGTTACCTGCCTTGTTCAGAGGCAGAACGACAGATTTTTTACCTTGTCAGCTCAGGGATTCGATCTAGCAACCTTTGTGTTACTGGCCCAACACTCTAACCACTAGGTTAGATACATTTCCCAGTTTTTCCAGAAATCTCGGTTGTAAGATTCCTGGAAATCCTTCAACCAGGATCTGGGAATTTTGTTAAAGTTACTGGAATTTTGCAACCTTACTTGCAGGCCTGATGTGGCCTTTGAGCCATGTGTTTCAGGCCACTGAAAATAAGGCCTTATGAGATTTATAATGTGTTTTCATTCAGTTGAATTATACTGATAACATTTGCATAGGAACTCACTTGGTGAAGGCTACAGGAGTGAAAATGAACGATTCCAACATACACATCTCTGTCACTAACAAATACAGTCATGGGTGTGTTGGACAATTTCTTCAACAAATGATCAGGTCTATATAATTATCAAACATACATGAGTAATGGAAAGGAAACACAGACTCTTTGTTTAAGTATTAAAATACTCCTTTAGTAATACAATTGTAGGCAGAAGTTGGTACAGAGTACAGTACATAATAGCTCTCCCCAGGTTCTGCAAAATATCTAAGACATACTGTAACTCATATAGCCTCTCCCAGTCCTTGCGTGAGTTTCCCTGGCAACAACATTTTAATCAATCTAACCTCCACCTGACAGCAGCAACCATCTTATCAGCAATTAAAAGCTCAGAAGTGGGTTTGACCGAAACTTGACCTTTCATCACAAGTATAGGGTCATAACAAGGTGAACGAGTGTAAGCATCTTCTGACAGGTGGCTGGTTTCATCTGTGGCAGCCCTGTGTTCTCAGACAGGAGGAGTCTGAACGTAGACGCCTTCTGATAGTGTCTGAACGTCACAACACTCAAAAACAGGTGTTAACACACACACAGAGGTCTCCTGAGAGGAGACCTTACAGTTTAAAATAACATAATTTAGTAACCCTTTAAAAGGTATAAGGCCTTGATTTAACCCTCTTCAGGTGCTAACATTCACTCAAAAAGGCAAGGCACACTGGGAAGTCTTAGTCGAGGTGTTATTCAGAATTTTGAAGCTGATACAACTCAAATCTGGACCCCCTACCGGGTCCAGTTTTGAGTAATGACTACAAAATTACTAAGTAAATGTACTGAGGCATATTAACAGGTTTCTACAAACAGGTTTCTACAAAAGAGGTTTCTACAGAAGTTTAGTAATGACAGCATATTGGGCTTTACAGTTTGTGTTACACAAAAAAACACTGTAGAAATCTGTGGTAAAACAGCAAACAGTAAGTGTATCGTTTGTATTTGTAGTCATTTTGGATGATAATTAAGTTGTGTTCACAGTTTCCAAAACCGCGTCGCAATCGAGGGTAAATTGTTTCTAGATAGAGCATTTCACCAAATCACCTCAGCTACTTAAAAGGGACGTGGAATGACTCCAATGTATAGCATTGGAGTCATGAGAACGGCTAACCAAACCCAAACACCTTATTATGTTTTACTGCCCGTCAGTTGCAAGAAGTGACATCCCAAAAAACACACAATAACTATCCATCCCAAATGGCTCCTAAATCAAATCTAATCAAACTTTATTTGTCACATGCGCCGAATACAATAAGTGTAGACCTTACTTGCAAGCCCTTAACCAACAGTGCAGTTCAAGAAGAGTTAAGAAAATATTTACCAAATAAACTAAAGTAAAAAATAATAAAAAGTAACACCATAAAATAACAATAACGAGGCTATATACAGGGGGTACCGGTACCGAGTCAATGTGTGGGGGTACAGGTTAGTTGAGGTAATTTGTACGTGTAGGTAGGGGTGAAGTGACTATGCATAGATAATAAACAGCGAGTAACAGCAGTGTACAAAACAAAAGGAGGGGGTGGGGTGTCAATGTAAATATTCCGGTGGCCATTTGATTAATTGTTCACAGGTCTTATGGCTTTGGGGTAGAAGCTGTTAAGGAGCCTTTTGTTCCTAGACTTGGCGCTCCGGTACCGCTTGCCGTAGCAGAGAAAATAGTCTATGACTTGTCTATGACCATGCTTTCTGGGTACCAGATGGCACTGCAGTGCATTTTACGGGCTCCTGACCAATTCTACTATTTTGTGTGGTTTTTTTTTTACGCTGATGGTAACTTTTTTTGTACATAATGTCTCCGTCATAATTTCTTATGACCGACAACAGCTTCAGGACATCAGAACAGCGATCACTAACCTCGATTTGGATGACAATTTCTACTTCAACAAGTCGGCAGTTCTGCTTTCTCCGGACCAAACCCTAATCCCTGGGACTTAAAAGAAGCAAATGAGCCGGCATCCTGATGAGACTATGTTGGCAAGCAAATAAACCGCCCCTAACCTCTGTTCTATTGGCTAATGTACAATCATTAGAACACAAGACTATCCTATCAACGGGACACGAAGAACTGTAATATTCTATGTTTCACAGAGAGGCGGCTGAACAAAGGCATGGATAAGATACATCTTGCTGGTTTTTCCATGTATCATTTAGAACAAACGGCAACCTCGGGTTAAACTAAGGGGGAGGGGTGTGTCTCTTTGTTAACTCCCGCTGGTGCGCGATCTCTAATGTTAAGGAAGTCTTGAGTTCTTGCTCGCCTGAGTTAGAATACCTCATGATAAGCTGCAGACCACACTATTTACCAAGAGAGTTTTCATCTATTTTTCTTCGTAGCTGTCTATTTACCACATAGGAGGTTGGTGGCACCTTAATTGGGGAGAACGGTCTTGTGGAAATGACTGGAGCGGAATCAGTAGAATGGTATCAAATACATCAAACACATGGTTTCCAGGTGTTTGATGCCATTCGATTTGCTCCATTCCGGTCATTATTATGAGCCGTCTTCCCCTCAGCAGCCTCCAGTGATTTACAGCCACAAACCAATGTTGGCTCTAAGACCACCCTCAATGACCTGTATAGAAAACAAGAAAAATTACTTTAACGCAGGGAAACTGAAATCAGATTTACCTTATTTTTACCAGCATGTCACCTGTGCAACTAGAGGGGACAAAACTCTTGATCAACTTTATTCCACACACAGAAATGTTCACAAAGCTCTCCCTCGCCCTCCCTTTGGCAAATCTGACCATAACTCTGTCCTCCTGATTCTTGCTGACAAGCAAAAACTCAAAAGGAAGTACCAGTGATGAACTTATTACGAAAGTGGTCCGATGAAGAGGATGCTAAGCTAAAGGACTGTTTTGCTAGCACAGACTGGAATATGTTCCGGGATTCGTTGTCGTCGATGCACTGTATGTATGGATCTATATACTAGGCGGTGTCAGAGGAAGACCCCAAAAAATTGTCAAAGACTCCAGTCACCCAGTCAACAGTCATAGAGTGTTCTCTCTGCTATTGCATGACAAGCGGCACCGGAGTGTGAAGTCTAGATCCAAAAGGCTCCTTAATAGCTTCTACCCCCAAGCAATAAGACTGCTGAACAATTATTTACACTGACACCCCCCCTTATTTACACTGACACTTTACCCCCACCTACATGTACAAATTACCTTGACCAACCTACACCCCTGTATATAGACTCTGTATTTTATTGTGTTACTTATTATTTCATTTTTTACTTTAGTTTATTTAGAAAATGTTTTCTTAACTCTGTTTCTTGAACTGCGTTGTTGGTTAAGGGCTTGTAAGTAAGCATTTCACAGTAAGGTATACCTACACCTGTTGTCTTCGGGCGCATGTGACAAATACAATATGATTTGATTTAGATTTGATGTACATATCCCAACCAGAAGCCATGGATTACAGGCAACATCCACACTGAGCTAAAGGCTAGGGCTGCCACTTTCAAGGAGCGGGACACTAATAAGAAATCCAGCTACCACCTCCGAAGAGCCATCAAACAGGCAAAATGTCAATACAGGACTAAGATCGAATCCTACTACGTCGGCTCTGACTCTTGTCAGATGTGGCAGGGCTTGCAAACTATCATGGACTACAAAACGAAACCCGGTCGCAAGCTGCCCAGTGACGCAAGCCTACCAGATGAGCTAAATGCCTTCTGTGCTCGCTTCGAGACAAGCAACACTGAGCCATGCATGAGAGGACTGGCTATTCTGGATGACTGTGTGATCTTGCTCTCCATAGCCGATGTGAGTAAACCCTTTTAAACAGGTTAACATTCAAACATTCAAGGATTCATAGACGGATTACCAGGACACATACTCAGAGCATGCGCTGACCGGCTGGTAAGTGTCTTGAATGACATTTCAACTTCTCCCTGACCCAGTATGTAATACATACATGTTCCAAGCAGACCACCATAGTCCCTGTGACCAAGAAGGCCAAGCTAACCTGTCTAAATGACTATTGACCCTTAGCATTCATATATGTAGCCATGAAATGCATTGAAAGGCTGGTCAAGGCTCACATCAACACCCTTATCCCAGACACCCTGGACCCACTCCAATTCGTATACCGCCCCAACAGATCCCCAGATGACGTAATCTCTATTGGACTCCACACTGCCCTCTCCCACCTGGACAAGAGGTACACCTACAGTACCAGTGAAAAGTTTGGACACACCTACTCATTCAAGGATTTTTCATTATTTTTACTATTTTCTACATAGTGAAGACATCAAAACTATGAAATAACACACATGGAATCATGTAGTAACCCAAAAAGTAAAAAAAAAAAATCCAAATACATTTTAGATTTTAGATTCTTTGAATTAGCCACCTCTTGCCTTGATGACAGCTTTGCACACTCTTGGCATTCTCTCAACCAGCTTCACCTGGAAAGCTTTTCCAACAGTCTAGAAGGAGTTCCCTACGGAACGGTTCCGTATTTCACTGAAAGAATAAACGTCTTGTTTTCGCGATGATAGTTTCCGGATTCGACCATATTAATGACCTAAGGCTCGTATTTCTGTATGTTATTATGTTATAATAACGAATCCAAGATGGCGTAGCAGTCGGACGTGTGTTTGTCTTGTCTTGTCCCGTGTAAATAGTCCTCGTATTTTTCGTATACATTTCGTATATATTTTAATTTCACTTTCCATCTAGGAACTGAATATACATTCCTACATTCCGCCTCACCCAATGTGATACGGACCTGCTATTTTTTATACTTTAGAACCGTAACCCCAATCAGAAGCTAGCCAGATAACTAGCTACTAGCTAGTAGTCAGTTAGCCACTGCTGCGGTCTTCACCCTTAACTCGGACACAGCCAGCTTCAGCTCGGGCCAATACCTGCCAGTCTGCAAGCGCGATATCAACCCAGAGCATATAGGACTGCTTTTTCTCTACCACATCACCGGATTCCTGACGCAAGCTCTGGACAATTACACCGTATCATCACAGCTAGCTAGCTGCAACCGAGTGGCTACTACTGGCTAACACCTCTGTCCCGAAGCAAGCACCAGTTAGCCTTGAGCTAGCCTCGAGCTAGGCCCATCTGCCGGCTAGCCGAAGAGGTCTGCCAGCGAATTCTTGGGCTACAATACCTCTTTTGCCAACTGGACTGGACCTTTTTTTGCCGACACAGAGCCCTGCCAATCCATCACAACTGGTCTAAATCAGCTACAAGCTAATTTAGCAATTTTTTGCCGCTGCTAGCAGCTTTTACCTTCTGCACAGACACCAGCCCTGTTATTAGCCTGGATATTACTCACCAATTTACCAGCATCGGACTGTCTCTCGACAACAACGCCGGATTCCTGCCGTAATCCCTGAGCCACTACTTCTGATCCTCACAGCTAGCTTGCAGCTAGCGCAGCTAGCGCCACTGCCACGAAGCTAGCACCAGTTAGCAAACACAATTCTACAATTCACAACCTCTCTTTCGCCATCGCCATCCGGCTTGGATTCTCTGTCGACACGACCACGTCTGAGCAGACCCCCTCCGTCTGAGCAGACCACCCCCCGTGCTACTAACTTTAAACGCCGCGTGCTAGCTTAGTGGAGGCCTCCCTGCTCCATCTACGGCTGCCCCCTGGACACTATGATCACTTGGCTACATAGCTGATGCCTGCTTGACTGTCCATTAATTCACGGTACTCCATTCTGTTTATTTGTGTTTTATCTGTCGGCTCTGTGCTTTAACTCAGGATCTGTGTGTAGTTAATCCGACCCTCTCTGCCTAGTCGTCGCCATTTTTACCTGTTGTTGCTGTGTTAGACTAGCACCCTGTTATTGCTGCTGTTATCTTACCTGTTGTTTTAGCTAGCTCTCCCAATCAAGACCTGCAATCACTTTATGCCTTATTGTATGTCTCTCTCAAATATCAATATGCCTTGCATACTGTTGTTCAGGCTAGTTATCATTATCATTGTTTTGGTTTGCAATGGACCCCGTAGTTCCACTCTCCGTACCTCTGATACCTCCTTTGTCCCACCCCCCACACATGCGGTGACCTCACCCATTGAGACCAGCATGTCCAGAGATACAACCACTCTTATCATCACCCAGTGCCTGGGCTTGCCTCCGCTGTACCCGTGCCCCACCATACCCCTGTCTGCACATTATGCCCAGAATCTATTCTACCACGCCCATAAATCTGCTCCTTTTATTCTTTGTCCCCAACGCTCTAGGCGACCAGTTTTGATAGCCTTTAGCCGCACCCTCATCCTACTACTCCTCTGTTCCTCGGGTGATGTGGAGGTAAACCCAGGCCCTGCATGTCCCCAGTCACCCTCATTTGTTGACTTCTGTGATCGAAAAAGCCTTGGCCTCATGCATGTCAACATCAGAAGCCTCCTCCCTAAGTTTGCCTTACTCACCGCTTTAGCACACTCTGCCAACCCTGATGTCCTTGCCGTGTCCGAATCCTGGCTTAGGAAGGCCACCAAAAATTCTGGGATTTCCATACCCAACTATAACACTTTCCGTCAAGATAGAACTGCCAAAGGGGGAGGAGTTGCAATCTACTGCAGAGATAGCCTGCAAAGTTCTGTCATACTTTCCAGGTCTATGTGTAACAGTATAACTTTACGTCGTCCCCTCGCCCCGACACGGGCGCGAACCAGGGACCCTCTGCACACATCAACAACTGACACCCACGAAGCGTCGTTACCCATTGCTCCACAAAAGCCGCGGCCCTTGCAGAGCAAGGGGAAACCCTACTTAAGTCTCAGAGCAAGTGACGTAACTGATTGAAACGCTACTAGCGCGTACCCGCTAACTAGCTAGCCATTTCACATCCGTTACACTCACCCCCCTTTCAACCTCCTCCTTTTCCGCAGCAACCAGTGATCCGGGTCAACAGCATCAATGTAACAGTATAACTTTAAACCGTCCCCTCGCCCCGACACGGGCGCGAACCAGGGACCCTCTGCACACATCAACAACGGTCGCCCACGAAGCATCGTTACCCATCGCTCCACAAAGGCCACGGCCCTTGCAGAGCAAGGGGAAACCCTACTTAAGTCTCAGAGCAAGTGACGTAACTGATTGAAACGCTACTAGCGCGTACCCGCTAACTAGCTAGCCATTTCACATCCGTTACATATGCCCAAACAGTTCGAACTTCTAATTTTAAAAATTAATCTCTCCAGAAATAAGTCTCTCACTGTTGCCGCCTGCTACCGACCCCCCTCAGCTCCCAGCTGTGCCCTGGACACCATCTGTGAATTGATCGCTCCCCATCTAGCTTCAGAGTTTGTTCTGTTAGGTGACCTAAACTGGGATATGCTTAACACCCCGGCAGTCCTACAATCCAAGCTTGATGCCCTCAATCTCACACAAATCATCAAGGAACCCACCAGGTACAACCCTAAATCCGTAAACATGGGCACCCTAATAGACATTATCCTGACCAACCTGCCCTCCAAATACACCTCTGCTGTCTTCAATCAAGATCACTCTAAATTCCAAGCATCTGCCTCTAACCCTAGGAAGCTCTTTGCCACCTTCTCCTCCCTCCTGAATCCTCCTCCCCCTCCTCCCCCCTCCTCCCTCTCTGCTGATGACTTTGTCAACCATTTTGAAAAGAAGGTCGACGACATCCGATCCTCGTTTGCTAAGTCAAACGACACCGCTGGTTCTGCTCACACTGCCCTACCCTGTGCTTTGACCTCTTTCTCCCCTCTCTCTCCAGATGAAATCTCGCGTCTTGTGACGGCCGGCCGCCCAACAACCTGCCCGCTTGACCCTATCCCCTCCTCTCTTCTCCAGACCATTTCCGGAGACCTTCTCCCTTACCTCACCTCGCTCATCAACTCATCCTTGACCGCTGGCTACGTCCCTTCCGTCTTCAAGAGAGCGAGAGTTGCACCCCTTCTGAAAAAACCTACACTCGATCCCTCCGATGTCAACAACTACAGACCAGTATCCCTTCTTTCTTTTCTCTCCAAAACTCTTGAACGTGCCGTCCTTGGCCAGCTCTCCTGCTATCTCTCTCAGAATGACCTTCTTGATCCAAATCAGTCAGGTTTCAAGACTAGTCATTCAACTGAGACTGCTCTTCTCTGTGTCACGGAGGCGCTCCGCACTGCTAAAGCTAACTCTCTCTCCTCTGCTCTCATCCTTCTAGACCTATCGGCTGCCTTTGATACTGTGAACCATCAGATCCTCCTCTCCACCCTCTCCGAGCTGGGCATCTCCGGCGCGGCCCACGCTTGGATTGCGTCCTACCTGACAGGTCGCTCCTACCAGGTGGCGTGGCGAGAATCTGTCTCCGCACCACGTGCTCTCACCACTGGTGTCCCCCAGGGCTCTGTTCTAGGCCCTCTCCTATTCTCGCTATACACCAAGTCACTTGGCTCTGTCATATCCTCACATGGTCTCTCCTATCATTGCTATGCAGACGACACACAATTAATCTTCTCCTTTCCCCCCTCTGATAACCAGGTGGTGAATCGCATCTCTGCATGTCTGGCAGACATATCAGTGTGGATGACGGATCACCACCTCAAGCTGAACCTCGGCAAGACGGAGCTGCTCTTCCTCCCGGGGAAGGACTGCCCGTTCCATGATCTCGCCATCACGGTTGACAACTCCATTGTGTCCTCCTCCCAGAGTGCTAAGAACCTTGGCGTGATCCTGGACAACACCCTGTCGTTCTCAACTAACATCAAGGCGGTGACCCGTTCCTGTAGGTTCATGCTCTACAACATTCGCAGAGTACGACCCTGCCTCACGCAGGAAGCGGCGCAGGTCCTAATCCAGGCACTTGTCATCTCCCGTCTGGATTACTGCAACTCGCTGTTGGCTGGGCTCCCTGCCTGTGCCATTAAACCCCTACAACTCATCCAGAACGCCGCAGCCCGTCTGGTGTTCAACTTTCCCAAGTTCTCCCACGTCACCCCGCTCCTCCGCTCTCTCCACTGGTTTCCAGTTGAAGCTCGCATCCGCTACAAGACCATGGTGCTTGCCTACGGAGCTGTGAGGGGAACGGCACCTCCGTACCTTCAGGCTCTGATCAGGCCCTACACCCAAACAAGGGCACTGCGTTCATCCACCTCTGGCCTGCTCGCCTCCCTACCTCTGAGGAAGTACAGTTCCCGCTCAGCCCAGTCAAAACTGTTCGCTGCTCTGGCACCCCAATGGTGGAACAAACTCCCTCACGACGCCAGGTCAGCGGAGTCAATCACCACCTTCCGGAGACACCTGAAACCCCACCTCTTTAAGGAATACCTAGGATAGGATAAAGTAATCCTTCTAACCCCCCCCCTTAAAAGAGTTAGATGCACTATTGTAAAGTGGTTGTTCCACTGGATATCATAAGGTGAATGCACCAATTTATAAGTCGCTCTGGATAAGAGCGTCTGCTAAATGACTTAAATGTTAAATGTTAATCTCAGCGATCACTGCCTCATTGCCTGTATCCGCCACGGGTCCGCGGTCAAACGACCACCCCTCATCACTGTCAAACGCTCCCTAAAACACTTCTGCGAGCAGGCCTTTCTAATCGACCTGGCCCGGGTACCCTGGAAGGATATTGACCTCATCCCGTCAGTTGAGGATGCCTGGTCATTCTTTAAAAGTTACTTCCTCACCATATTAGACAAGCATGCTCCGTTCAAAAAATGCAGAACCAAGAACAGATATAGCCCTTGGTTCACTCCAGACCTGACTGCCCTCGACCAGCACAAAAACATCCTGTGGCGAACTGCAATAGCATCGAAGAGCCCCCGCGATATGCAACTGTTCAGGGAAGTCAGGAACCAATACACGCAGTCAGTCAGGAAAGCAAAGGCCAGCTTTTTCAAGCAGAAATTTGCATCCTGTAGCTCTAACTCCAAAAAGTTCTGGGATACTGTAAAGTCCATGGAAAACAAGAGCACCTCCTCCCAGCTGCCCACTGCACTGAGGCTAGGTAACACGGTCACCACTGATAAGTCCGTGATAATCGAAAACTTCAACAAACATTTCTCAATGGCTGGCCATGCCTTCCTCCTGGCGACTCCAACCTTGGCCAACAGCCCCGCCCCCCCCGCTGCTACTCGCCCAAGCCTCCCCAGCTTCTCCTTTACCCATATCCAGATAGCAGATGTTCTGAAAGAGCTGGAAAACCTGGACCCATACAAATCAGCTGGGCTTGACAATCTGGACCCCCTATTTCTGAAACTGTCCGCCGCCATTGTCGCACCCCCTATTACCAGCCTGTTCAACCTCTCCTTCGTATCATCTGAGATCCCCAAGGATTGGAAAGCTGCCGCGGTCATCCCCCTCTTCAAAGGGGGAGACACCCTGGACCCAAACTGTTACAGACCTATATCCATCCTGCCCTGCCTATCTAAGGTCTTCGAAAGCCAAGTCAACAAACAGATCACTGACCATCTCGAATCCCACCGTACCTTCTCCGCTGTGCAATCCGGTTTCCGAGCCGGTCACGGGTGCACCTCAGCCACGCTCAAGGTACTAAACGATATCATAACCGCCATCGATAAAAGACATTACTGTGCAGCCGTCTTCATCGACCTGGCCAAGGCTTTCGACTCTGTCAATCACCATATTCTTATCGGCAGACTCAGTAGCCTCGGTTTTTCTAATGACTGCCTTGCCTGGTTCACCAACTACTTTGCAGACAGAGTTCAGTGTGTCAAATCGGAGGGCATGTTGTCCGGTCCTCTGGCAGTCTCTATGGGGGTACCACAGGGTTCAATTCTCGGGCCGACTCTTTTCTCTGTATACATCAATGATGTTGCTCTTGCTGCGGGCGATTCCCTGATCCACCTCTACGCAGACGACACCATTCTATATACTTCCGGCCCTTCCTTGGACACTGTGCTATCTAACCTCCAAACGAGCTTCAATGCCATACAACACTCCTTCCGTGGCCTCCAACTGCTCTTAAACGCTAGTAAAACCAAATGCATGCTTTTCAACCGTTCGCTGCCTGCACCCGCACGCCCGACTAGCATCACCACCCTGGACGGTTCCGACCTAGAATATGTGGACATCTATAAGTACCTAGGTGTCTGGCTAGACTGCAAACTCTCCTTCCAGACTCATATCAAACATCTCCAATCCAAAATCAAATCAAGAATCGGCTTTCTATTCCGCAACAAAGCCTCCTTCACTCACGCCGCCAAACTTACCCTAGTAAAACTGACTATCCTACCGATCCTCGACTTCGGCGATGTCATCTACAAAATAGCTTCCAATACTCTACTCAGCAAACTGGATGCAGTTTATCACAGTGCCATTCGTTTTGTTACTAAAGCACCTTATACGACCCACCACTGCGACCTGTATGCCCTAGTCGGCTGGCCCTCGCTACATGTTCGTCGTCAGACCCACTGGCTCCAGGTCATCTACAAGGCTATGCTATGTAAAGTGCCGCCTTATCTCAGTTCACTGGTCACGATGGCTACACCCACCCGCAGCACGCGCTCCAGCAGGTGTATCTCACTGATCATCCCTAAAGCCAAAACCTCATTTGGACGCCTTTCCTTCCAGTTCTCTGCTGCCTGCGACTGGAACGAATTGCAAAAATCTCTGAAGTTGGAGACTTTTATCTCCCTCAACAACTTTAAAAATCTGCTATCCGAGCAGCTAACCGATCGCTGCAGCTGTACATAGTCCATCTGTAAACTACCCACCCAATTTACCTACCTCACCCCCATACTGCTTTTATTTATTTACTTTTCTGCTCTTTTGCACACCAGTATCTCTTCTTGCACATGATCATCTGATGATTTATCACTCCAGTGTTAATCTGCTAAATTGTAATTATTCGATTTATTGCCTACCTCATGCCTTTTGCACACATTGTATATAGATTCTCTTTTTTTTCTACCATGTTATTGACTTGTTTATTGTTTACTCCATGTGTAACTCTGTGTTGTCTGTTCACACTGCTATGCTTTATCTTGGCCAGGTCGCAGTTGCAAATGAGAACTTGTTCTCAACTAGCCTACCTGGTTAAATAAAGGAGAAATAAAATAAAATAAAAAATAACTAAGTCTATGATTTGATAGAACAGTCTGACTGAGCGGTGGTAGGCAGCAGCAGGCTCGTAAGTGTCATGACGTTGGGTTGGGGGTAGGTTTATGACAGTCATAAATACCTCTTTCCCTCTTTTTCTCTCTCCCTACTATAACTGATGTGACATAAGAAAACCCCTTGGTTAACATAGAGATTCTGGGAACATCAGAAGTGGGGGGAAATGAACTATATTCTGGTAATCCGACCAACTGAACATATGCGGTGGTACTTAAGGTATATTATGTCAGTTCGGTTGCCCTCTGACACATTCTCATCAATGATAGAATGACATAAACTCTACTGTGGAAAGTCTAAACGTCAGAGGTATCGGATTCACATGGAATTGTTGTTTAATTCAAATGTTTGAATATGAAATTATTTGTGAAGAGATTAAATTTAATTTTAGCTTCCAAATGAGAGATTTGTGTTTTCATAAATTTGGGCTTCTGCTCAACTAGGGGCCCGCCCCTGTGAAGAGACATGGGTAATAGACTTTTCAGACACACCCCTCTCCCTCCACTATAAAAGCCATTGACAAAAATATAACTTTCTGTTCCGGGACGCTAGGATGACGATCCGATGTCAGAATGGTTCAGATAATAACTACAGAACTAAGCCAACATCAGCATGGACTTTGGTTGTAAATGGTATGAACTTTGAACTCGTATTCACTACAGAAGGGATACCTCCTAGCCGTTGAGTTAGCAACAGCTGCTACAAACGTAGGTTAGGAAGGACTGTCAGAGTATCCCGTCTACTACACACAACGTTACTCCAACGTACCCAGTGATCACCAGAGACATTCTTCAAAGGACAGAGGACTCGGGTTGGCGATACGGTCTTCCATCTACCACCAACCTACTGAAGCGCAGCTCAGAGAAAATATTTATTGGATTTTCCTTCTTCAAATGGGCGGTAATTTAGAATGCATAAGATACTGTATTTACGATAACACAGCTTCGCCTATGTTCCAGTCTCCCGCTCTTTCACTAAAACCCAGCCCCCCCCTTTCCTTTGTGTAACAAGCTGTCATGTCTATTCCGCCCGCTAGGGACGTTTTCTTCATGACGGCACTTTGTAATCAAGTTGTGATTTAATTGTGTATGTGTGTTTCTGTGTGATTAGTTAGGTATTTAGTAAATAAATAATTAAACCCAATTTTGTATTGCTGATTCAACTTGTTAGCCAGGATTCTTGCAGATAACAAGGATTTACCACTTTCAGATGAGACTGAATAAAATGACGATTAAGGTGACTGCTATGGATGTAAACTATTACTAAATCTTTAAGAGTTTATTCGAAAGATAACAGCTCTATAAATATTATTTCGTGGTGTCCCTCTCTAGTTAATTAATATTTACATGATTAGTTCAATCAGGTAATATTAATTACGGAGAAATTATTTTATAGAATAGCATGTCATAGCAATTAATCTGGCATAGTCAAAGACACGACATAAGCATTCATTCAAACAGCACTTTTGTGCGTTTTGCCAGCAGCTCTTCGTTGTGCTTCAAGCATTGCACTGTTTATGACTTCAAGCCGATCAACTCCCGAGATTAGGCTGGTGTAACCGATGTGAAATGGCTAGCTAGTTAGCGGGGTGCGCGCTAACAGCGTTTCAAACGTCACTCGCTCTGAGACTTGGAGTGGTTGTTCCCCTTGCTCTGCATGGGTAACGCTGCTTCGAGGGTGGCTGTTGTCGATGTGTTCCTGGTTCGAGCTCAGATAGGAACGAGGAGAGGGACGGAAGCTATACTGTTACACTGGCAATAGTAAAGTGCCTATAAGAACATCCAATAGTCAAAGGTTAATGAAATACAAATGGTATAGAGAGAAATAGTTCTATAATTCCTATAATAACTACAACCTAAAACTTCTTACCTGGGAATATTGAAGACTCACCTTGCCCAAACCGGCTGCGCGCGTGCGCCATCGTGCGCTATCGTGCATAAATTTATTTTGCCCCCCCACACCAAACGCGATCACGACACGCAGGTTAAAATATCAAAACAAACTCTGAACCAATGACATTAATTTGGGGACAGGTCGAAAAGCATTAAACATGTATGGTAATTTAGCTAGTTAGTTGCACTTGCTAGCTAACGTTAATTTGTCCTATTTAGCTAGCTTGCTGTTGCTAGCTAATTTGTCCTGGGATATAAACATTGAGTTGTTATTTTACCTGAAATGCACAACGATCTCTACTCCGACAATTAATCCACACATAAAATGGCCAACCGAATCGTTTCTAGTCATCTCTCCTCCTTCCAGGCTTTTTCATCGTTTAAATTATATGGTGATCGCATCTAAACTTTCATTGTATTACCACTACTACCGGCAAAACAGTTCGTCTTTCTATCACCCACGTGGGTATAACCAATGAGGAGATGGCACGTGTGTACCTGCTTCTATAAACCAATGAGGAGATGGCACGTGGGTACCTGCTTCTATAAACCAATGAGGAGATGGGAGAGGCAGGACTTGCAGCGCGATCTGCGTCAGAAATAGGAACGACATCTATTTTAGCCCTTGGTGTCGCAGACACTCGTTGGTGCGCGCAAGCAGTGTGGGTGTAATTATTGAAAAACATGGATTTCTAAATTTATTTTGCGACGCTCGCGCACGTGACGTGTCTGGTCTGGTCAGCATGTCATGTTAAAAGGAACCACCAGCTTTCATATGTTCGCATGTTCTGAGCAAGGAACTTAAATGTTAGCTTTCTTACATGGCACATATTGCACTTTTACTTTCTTCTCCAACACTTTGTTTTTGCATTATTTAAACAAAATTGAACATGTTTCATTATTTATTTGAGGCTAAATTGATTTTATTGATGTATTATATTAAGTTAAGTTAAAATAAGTGTTCATTCAGTATTGTTGTAATTGTCATTATTACAAATAAATGAAAGAAAACGTCCCATTAATCGGTATTGGCTTTTTTGTTCCTCCAATAATCGGTATCGGTATCGGCGTTGAAAAATCATAATCGGTCGACCTCTACCTCTGACCCACTGGAATTGTGATACAGTGAATTATAAGTGAAATAATCTGTCAGTAAACAATTGTTGGAAAAATGACTTGTGTCATGCACAAAGTAGATGTGCTAACCGACTTGCCAAAACTATAGTTTGTTAACAAGAAATTTGTGGAGTATGTGAAAAATGAGTTTTAATGACTCCAACCAAAGTGTATGTAAACTTCCAACTTCAACTGTACATACCTCTCCACATTGATCTGTTACTGGTACTCCCTGTATCTAGCTCCATTCTTGTGTATTTGTTGTATTTTTTATTGTAATTTTTTAACTCTGCATCATTGGGAAGGGCTCGTAAGCAAGCATTTCACAGTGTACTGTGTACTGTATTCCTGTGCATGTGACAAATAAAATTAGATTTGTTCATTCACTATAGCTCAGCGTTCAACACCATAGTGCACTCCAAGCTCATTACTAAGCTCAGGTCCCTGGGACTGAACACCACCCTCTGCAACTGGATCCTGAACTTCCAGACGAGCCGCCCCAGGTGGTGAGGGTAGGGAACAAAACATCCGTCACGCTTACTCTCAACACGGGGGCCCCTCAGGGGTGTGTGCTTAGTCCCCTCCTGTACTCACTTTTCACCCACAACTGCATGGCCACGCACGACTCCAACACCATCATCAAGTTTGCTGATGACACAACGGTGGTAGGCCTGATCACCAACAACAATGAAACAGCCTATAAGAAGAAGGTCAGTGACCTGGCAGTCCAGGACCTCTATACCAGGCGGTGGTAGAAGAAGGCACTAAACATAATCCAGACTGCAGCCACCCAAGTCGTAAACTGTTTTCTCTGTTACTGCACGGCAAGCTGTTTGAATGCACCAAGTCTGTGACCAACAGGACCCTGAACGGCATCAACTCCCAAGCCATAAGACTGCTAAATAGTTAACCAAAAAGCTACCTGGACTATCTGCATTGACCATCTTTTGCACAAACTCTTTTGACTCATCACATATGCTGCTGATATTGATTATTATCTATCGTGTTGCCTAGTCACTTTACCCCTACCTATATGCACATATCTACCTCAATTACCTCGTAACCCTGCACATCAACTCTGTACTGGTACCCCGTGTATATAGCCATGTTATCGTTACTCATTGTGTCTTTATTCCTCATTTTATTATTTTTCTCCCCGTAAATAAGCATTTCACTGTTAGTCTACACTTAAAGGAAGCATGTAACAAAACAAATACAAATAAATAATATATAACTATATAACTATATATATAGTTATAGTTATATATATATATATCACTTAAACTAAATAAAAACGAACAATAAAGGTCTGAAAACGAACTGAAACTGAACTGAATTAGAAATAAACATTGAAAAACTAACAGATAAAACTTAAAACTTAAAAACTATATAATAACAAGGATGTGATGATCATGCAATATTGACACTCTACAGGCTCAACCTAGTAAGTAATCAGTTTAAATTGTAAATACTGAGCATGTGTACTGTAGCTTTTTTGTTAACATCTCTCTATTGTATTAACGGCATCTTAATCCCTATATAGTGCACTACTTAGGGTATAGGGTGTGGGCTTTGGTCAAAGGTAGAGCACTATGTATAGGGAATAGGGTGCCATTTGGGACATATCTGTCTTATTATGTACTGTGTTGTTTCTACAGACTGTGATCTACCCAAAGGTTCCTGAGGGAGACGATATGGGAACAGGGTTTCAACAGTACCCCCTGCCCCCAAAAAACACTGCTTTCATCCCTTGAGAATTGGACTTCTGTGAATACATCGCTCTTTTTCTTGTTAAAATTGTGTTCTCTAGGGCTATTTTTCTGATCCAAGCCAGGCAATGTTTGGCACCACATCACTGATCTGAATAGTTTGACAGTTCAATATTGATAGTGTAATGTAATGTTTCAGTATAATGATTATGTTACTATATGGCAGATTTTTTTAACTTCATGTTTTTGTAATTTCTCTCTTTTCTTATTGATATAATTTAATTCGAATTTATTATATAAAAGTATAGTACATTTATCAACTAACATCAGCCACTGCTACATCACATTATATGACAATGAGGCATCACTTTTTTTAATAACATTCAAATACATATTTAACTTAATGTCTTGAAACAAGTCTTGACTTAAACGAATAAATAAAATGACAGAAAAAAATGTGAGTTGGGAGTCACTTTTATCTTTCATACAGCGTAATTAATGACATTCATATTTTGGGTAAATATTGATCTTGAAAGTAGGGCTAGACCTAAATAAATGAATATTTTTGGAGGAGTGGTTGAAGGGTCTGAAAACATCCTGATAAGGAGGGAGTGGTGCTTGGATGTTTACATTGGGAATTAGCCTATATCCTTTCTATCTTGAGCATGTGCAACATTAAACGTCATGAACAGTCAAAATTTAGATTTTTTAAAAGAAACCAGATCAATGTATGATGACCAAAGTATGAAAAATGACTGTTGCTTCTACAGTGCCACATTTGTGGGTTTTAAAGCATGAACTGTTCGTTTCAAGTACTGCCACAACATCTCAATTGGGATTAGGTCTGGACTTTGACTAGGCCATTCCAAAACTTCAAATGTGTTGCTTTTTAACCATTTTCATGTACTTGATTGTGTGTTTTGGATCATTGTCTTGCTGCATGACTCAGCTGCGCTTCAGCTTCAGCTCCCAGATGGATGGCCTGACATTCTCCTGTAGAATTATCTGATACAGTGCAGAATTCATGGTTCTTTCTATTAAGGCAAGTTGTCCAGGTCCTGAGGCAGCAAAGCATCCTCAAGAAGAGCTTTTGGGAATGTTTTGTTCTTTTGTCATATAATCCTCCTTTTAAAATATGTATACTTACCTGGAGTGGCGTTTTATTACATGCATACTTACCCAGAGTGGCCTTTAAACATGCATAGTTACCTAATTACTTAGCTGAAAACTTACCTGAGATCCAAACCGATGTGTAGACGGTATGTTGCTGTTCGTGAGAGGACTTGTGTGTAATCCTCTCTGCCGCTCCTGTTGAACAATGTAAACACCATCAACATCAACAATACCCACAGCCATTCATCCCAAACAACATCAGCAATAACCACGACCATTCATCCCACCGCTCAAAAATCGCTCAAAAATCACAAACCACCACTCCCCCCATAGTATTCTGAAGAACAGGTTTTCATTCCCTAGTTTCTATTTTTAATAAAGTTATTTACCCCTAACCCAAGACCCCTTACCCTAAACTAGATCCGGAACCTATTTCCAACACTTCCCTTTAAACTAGCGTTTCTCAAAGTCGGTCCTCGGTACCCCAAGGCGTGCAAGTTTTGGTTTTTGCCCTAACACTACACAGCTGATTCAAATTATCAAAGGCGTTTCAAAGAGTTGTCACTCCGCCTGCCTTTTCGGATGCTTGCCTTTTGGTTGATCCATTTGTGGTTTCAGGGTGGGTGAGAAAGGAGTTGCGTGCAGTTGAATCAGTGAAGGTAACCTGCAGTGGACTTGTGATATTTGTGTGTGTTACTTCTGGCCAGAGGGAGAAGGCACTTTGTGTCACGCAACTTGGGTCGATATCTGTTTCTTGTTTTGCTCTTAGGAATAAGGCACCATTGAAAGGAGTGATTTCTGGGGTAGCGTTATGTGTGAAGGTGGAACAATTGAAGTTGAAAATTCCTGGTCTTCGTGATGCATCCCGTTTGGTGCGACGCAGACCAGGTGGGGAGCGTGGTGAAAAAGTCATTGTCAGTCCTTTTGAGTTTTGAGTCAGTCTCAAAGGATATATTAGTTATCCTGTTAGAGCTTTTTTTGCAGAATCCACTGCACTGTTTCAGATGCAACAATTCTGGTCATTTTGCAGAAGTGTGTAAGTGGGAGATTTCAAGATGTGGGAAGTGTGCTGGAGGGCATGCGACAGAGGATTGTGTCGTTTCGGTGGATAAAGTTGTGTGTGTCAATTGTAGGGGTGCTCATGATGCTGGGGATCGGAAGTGTCCGGTGCGAGAGAGGCAGATTAATGCGGAGGATGGGTCAAGGGTGTTGGATCCTGAGAGGATCCCAGTGAGTAGTAGATTTGTGCCAGTACAAAGGGATAGGGTAATGAGGGAGTTATGCCTCAGTAAGGTTGGCTTCTTAGCATTCATAGCAAGGGTTATCAACTGTACCGCAGAAATTGAAAGTTAATCACAGAAAATAGATGTTGTGGTGGCAGCTGCAGAGAAGTATTTGGGTATATGAGATTTGACTTCAGAAAAGTTACAGGGTTTGTTGAGGGGTGGTGTCCCATCCTCCCAGGCTGTTGGCATAGGCAGAAACAGATATGGTGTAAGTAGTAGAATGGGATAGTGGGTTTTTGATGAGTGTAGGTGACCATTGCAGAGAAGTACTTGTGTGTAGGGCTGTGGCGGTCACAATTTCGTCAGCCGGTGATTGTCAAGCAAATAACTGCAGGTCTCACAGTAATTGACCGTTAATTAACATAAACACATTTAGCATCTCCTGGCTTCCACACATAGCCTACAAGCCACTGATGCAGACCTTTGGAACATCTACATTTTAAAAAGTCTAATCAATCCATGTAATATAGCCTACACCATCACAATATTTATTGTAGACAGGTCTAAAGAAACATGATACGAAGAAAATGTAGTCTACTTCAAAAGAACGGAATAGCATACTCTGAGTTGTCCGTGATAGGTCCTGATCTGGCTCTGCCATATGGCTGTGGGCTACACTAGTTCATTTAGCAGACAAGATTTGCTTAGAATTCCGCAGCATTATTTGATATTATTATTATTAACTATATTATTTTATAGTATGAACAATACAATTTATTAACAAAGCTGAATAAAATAGGAAATATATTTTCTTCAAATGATTTCAGGGAGTGCGCACATGCAGCTATTCTATGTTGAGTGGTTAACAAAGAAACAGGTACTCTTATATGCTTAATTTAGAGTTATTTATGAAACTTTAGTTGTGAGACAAACATCGGTCTATAGATTTTTAATACATTCTAAGTCTGCATGATGCGACTCTAATGATGATTTGCATGAAAAAGTTGCATGAAAGGCATGAGCTCTGCTTTATTTGCGCAGGCTGTACACACTTCATGAGTCTCTCGTTCACAATTTGACAAGCACTTGATAATGCCTAAAATTTCACACCGGCATCCCCTTTGTGTGGCCGCACTGCCCCCTAAAAAAATCCATGCCTTTTGCAGCCAGTGGCCATTGTGCCCATAGGCTGAATATAATAACTATAATTCCCTTCTCCCGGCTACATGCTGCGCGCTCCGAAGCACCTCTCCCTTCATGTGATCGGGTCTTTCTCACAGGCTACAAGTGAAGACAGACACATCCGGGACGCGACTGCTCGAGTTCTTTTCCGAAGATATTGTAAGAACTGTCCACATTTACTTTTCGTCAGCCAATAAGATGAGTAGGCCTAACGAACAGCAAAAGCACTAGCCTATGTCAACCTACTATCCCCCATAGTACAAAAGTTGACTTATTCTATTCTGTGCGAGGAAGAAATATTCCAAACATAGTCTGGGACAGTTGTGGGATGCGTTTGATCCCAAATTAATACAACCACTAGCATAAAAAATAAAAAATAATGCAATGAGGCTGACGCAACAGATCAGAACGTTTAGCTTATAAAGTTGATAAACTATTAGGCTATTTCTTTACATTATAAGGCAACAATGTGCACAATGTCCATTAGAGGGAAAACACCATTATCAAAAGTGACCGCAAATGTGATTATGCATGTAATGCTTTTATTATAAAGGAGCATTTTATGGTGAAAATATCTTCCCCAGTGGCGATTTAAGCTTTTAAATGTTGGTGGGGCAAACTCAAAAACTTTTTTTTAGATGCATGCCAGCAAAGCCACTACACAACACAACACTAAACAATACATGAATTGCACTGTAACGGTTACAAACGGTGCCCACAAATTGTTAGGGCCTACATAAAGCTGTCCCAACAGCAGAACTTTCTTTTCAGCACAATGGAGTGAATCTTTATGTCAGGGGTTCACCTAGGGGTCATGATAGGGGATGTGCCAAATGTTTGATGTATTATAATAATTGATTATGCTTATGTTGTATTAATAGATTTATTATTAATAGATATGTTGTATTATTACATTTATAGGGTCCTAGACTACAGATTAACAATATATATATTCATTATAGAGGTTTAATATTGTTCCACAGTTGTTTTCTAGTCTCTCTGCCTCTTTTAACCTTTTATGGCTGCAGGCCGGTGTCGGGCTCAATATGACAACAGCCCGTCCAAGTGCAGGGCGCGAAATTCAAAAGATATTTTTTAGAAATATTTAACTTTCACACATTAACAAGTCCAATACAGCAAATGAAAGATAAACATCTTGTGAATCCAGCCAACATGTCCGATTTTTTAAATGTTTTACAGTGAAAACACCACGTATATTTATGTTAGCTCACCACCAAATACAAAAAAGCACAGACATTTTTCACAGCACAGGTAGCATGCACAAAACCAACCAAACTAACAAAGAAACAACTTCATCAGATGACAGTCTTATAACATGTTATACAATAAATCTATGTTTTGTTCGAAAAATGTGCATATTTGAGGTATAAATCATAGTTTTACATTGCAGCTACAATCGGAAATAGCACCGAAGCAGCTAGAACAATTACAGAGACCAAATTGAAATACCTAAATACTCATCATAAAACATTTATGAAAAATACATGGTGTACAGCAAATGAAAGACAAACATCTTGTGAATCCAGCCAATATTTCCGATTCTTTAAGTGTTTTACAGCGAAAACACAATATAGCATTATATTAGCTTACTACAATAGCCAACCACACAGCTACATTGATTCAAGGCAACAGTAGCGATAGCGACAAAACCAGCAAAAGATATTAATTATTTCACTAACCTTCATAAACTTCATCAGATGACAGTCCTATAACATCATATTACACAATACATATATGGTTTGTTCGAAAATGTGCATATTTAAAGCTGAAATCCGTGGTTATACATCGTGAAAACTTAGCATCTTTTTCCCAGAATGTCCGGATATATTTCTGACACTCACCTATTCTGACCAAATAACTATTCATAAACTTTACTAAAAAATACATGTTGTATAGGAAATGATAGATACACTAGTTCTTAATGCACTCGCCGTGTTAGAATTCTAAAAATAACTTCAGTACGACATGCAGCTTACGTTATAGCGAGAGAGCGCCCAAAATCTGGGCGCAAACTAATAGTAAACATGTTCGACAGATATATGAAATAACATCATAAATGGGTCCTACTTTTGATGATCTTCCATCAGAATGTTGTACAAGGGGTCCTTCGTCCAGAACAATCGTTGTTTGGTTTTAGAATGGCCTTTTTCCCTCTCGATTTAGCAAGCAAAACTAGCCAAGTGGCGCTAAGCTCGCCTTCGTGAACAAACGCAGAGAACGCAACACGCCTAAACTCCCGAAAAAAAATCTATAATCTGATTAAACTATATTGAAAAAACATACTTTACGATGATATTGTCACATTTATCAAATAAAATCAAAGCCGGAGATATTAGACGTCTATAAGGAAAGCTTTTCAGAAGCCAAAGCTGATGTCCATCCCGCGTCTTCCTGAACAGAGGAAATTGGGGTCCTGTTATTCCAAGACCTCTCTTTTGACCATAGAAATACTTATACACTCCATTTCACCTCTCACAGCCTATTGACATCTAGTGGAAGGCGTATGAAGTGCATGTATAGTCATAAATCTCAAGCAAATTGATAAGGAGGCCCTGGAACAGAGCCTCGATTTCAGATTGTTCACTTTCTGACAGGAAGTTTGCTGCAAAATGAGTTCTGTTTTACTCACAGATATAATTCAAACGGTTTTAGAAACTTGAGAGTGTTTTCTATCCAATCATAATAATAATATGCATATTGTACGAGCAAGAATTGAGTACGAGGCCGTTTGAAATGGGCCCCTTTCATCCAAGTTACTCAATACTGCCCCTGCAGCAATAAGAAGTTAAAGAAACTGTCTGAGAAATGTGTGACTGAGACAGAACTCTGCAGGGGAGTGTAAGATATAAGAGACTAGTCAGACATTCCACAATAAGTCAACTTGGGGAGTGGACATTTACTGCTTAGCCCTTAGAAAACACTGGAACTATTGTATTTCTCTTGGAAGTTTGTATAGCTGTGTATGCATGGGCTTGGTCTGATGAGTAGAAGGTAATGACGTATGCAGTGACATCACTAGGGCTGGACTTCGGGTTTAATAAAATAACTTGGGACCTTTTCTATTTTGCAGAACTTACTTGGAAACATGCGTGCTATGTTCCTATTGTCACCTTCTGTCTGCAATTGCATTAATAAAGGTTTTTGAATGATTTAATTAAAGATATTGTCAGAATGCTAATTTCACCAATGAGCCAATGATTAACAAGGAACAAGGAACGAACCCCAACACTTACCACTGCTACACCTGGCTATCAGCGCAGCCTTGTCTGGCAGCGAAACATTTCATTCAGCCTCATTTACTGCCTTTTAAAAAACACAGCTGATATGGCAGACTTGCTTAAATAAATGTGGTTTCAACTGACAATTGAGATGTACAAACTATGGCATAAAGGGACAACGTCCGGAAAAGAGTCAATCTGTAATTTCGATTAAGACATTAATGAGCGAGCTAGGATGGACGTAGTCATTTGTTCAGCACTTTTAAAATGTACAGCGACAGAATTCAGAACATGGGCCGTTCTTAGTGTTCGCCCTGTACACCAAGTCAGAACCGTGGATAAATAAAGGGTACATATAAGCAGACAATGAAGCTCTTACAGTATCATGACTAAAACAGGCTACATGTGCACCACCAAGCCAGAACAGTAGGCTAAGTCAGGAGGGGGAAAGGGACCAAATTATTAGGGTGAGGCACATGGGCAACTAACAGCTTAGTACACAAAATACACTTAGCATTACTTTCTTAGCTACAGTATACATATCTATATGGCATACTACATCATTTATGCAGCAGCATACAAGACATTTTTGGATTCACGTTGTTGTGCTGTACTCACTTGAACATGAAGATGGTGGTTCTTCTTCGGCAAAGTTTGGCATCAAACTCTGGCATTTTCTGGATTTGTGGTGCTTTCGAGACAACTGGGAACTCAGAAAAAAACAAGGTTCAATCATGATATCAATGATTGAGCTCTAGAAAGAGCTCTAGAAAGATGCCCGAATTCCCGACTTGGAATTCCGAGTTGGATGACCGTTCAAAACATATTTTCCAGTCGGAGCTAATTTGCTAATTTGAGTTTCCAGTTGCCTTGAACACAGCAGAAGTCATGCTGGATTGACAGCATGGCTAATGTATTGAACCTTTTCTGGCCCATCATGTTGAATGTTTATCATTTTAAGCTTGGTAAAGAGACCCTTAAACCCAGACTTGGACCACACACCCACTCCACTGAATAGCAGGCTAGTGATTGCTAGCCACTGATTCCTTAAAAACCACTCATTGTTGAATTTGCGATTTCCAAGTTGTTGTGTAGTGTTTATGTCCAATGGCCGATGAGCACCAATACGTTTTATCTATAATTTCTCTTCATAATTTCTCTTCATATGACAAGGATTTCCCAGTAGATTGTCGACTTGATTCATGATGATGACTGCTAGCTTGCTAGCTAAGATTTTGAAAGTATGATGTTGACATGATCAGTCCATTCAAAGCTACTGTAGATTTAACATGATTTGGCGTCATTTTATCTGTGGACAATGACCTTGAGCCTTCTTGGATGGGCACTTCTAATGTAACTCTTTGGCAGCACCCAAGGGGCTTGAATTTCAGAGCTCTACTTATAGATTTTGCAGTGACGTTGTGTTCCCATGAGTGACAGAACACTGAGCCAATCACGGCACAACTAGAGAACATTACCAATGTAACGATCTTCTTCGTCTGATGAACAGGAAGGATCGGACCAAAACGCAGCGTTGTAAGTGTTCATGCTTTATTGAAAAAACTGAACACTAAATACAAAATAACAAAGTGAATAAACGAAAATCGAAACAGTCCTGTAAGGTGCTACAACACAAAACAGAAAACAACTACCCACAAACCACAGGTGGGAAAAGGCTACCTAAGTATGATTCTCAATCAGAGACAACGATAGACAGCTGCCTCTGATTGAGAACCACACCTGGCCAAACACATAGAAATAGAAAACATAGAACAAAAACATAGAATGCCCACCCCAACTCACGCCCTGACCAAACCAAAATAGAGACATAAAAAAGGAACTAAGGTCAGCGCGTGACAACCAAACCCTACGCTCCATATTTTCCGCTGACTGCCCCAGCTGAAACACCTGCATTTTGGAGCTGCCTTACTCAAGAAAGCAAAAAAGAGATGCGGCTTTATTAACTCAATGATTTATTTTTACATTGTTTGCAAACTGATATGTGACACGTATTAATGTCAAAATAACATGCAAAACAGGCACACACAAAAAAAAATATATATATCTTTTTTTTAGCTAAACAAAAACATAGAATGCCCACCCCAACTCACGCCCTGACCAAACCAAAATAGAGACATAAAAAAGGAACTAAGGTCAGCGCGTGACAACCAAACCCTACGCTCCATATTTTCCGCTGACTGCCCCAGCTGAAACACCTGCATTTTGGAGCTGCCTTACTCAAGAAAGCAAAAAAGAGATGCGGCTTTATTAACTCAATGATTTATTTTTACATTGTTTGCAAACTGATATGTGACACGTATTAATGTCAAAATAACATGCAAAACAGGCACACACAAAAAAATATATATATATCTTTTTTTTAGCTAAACAGGTGGGGCTCAAAACAGGTCAACACTGATCTTCCCCAAACTTGAAACTCATGTTCTGCCTATGTATGCCAGTTAGGTTCTACACCCGTTGTAAAAGCGGATTAATGTGCTTAATTTTAAGAAGTTATTTTGCCACTTTATTTGTGATACAAACCAAAAATTTAATAAAAAAATCTAAACATATAGCCCTATGTGCTAGGCTACATGAGGTGTGCGAAAAAAGTAATGATCGCTGCATTACTTCCCAATATATAATGAATGATTATCACGGAATCACCTCTTCAAAACCAAAAGTAATGATCCCTGTATTACCTCCCAATATATAATGGATGATTATCACTGAATCACCTCTTCAAACATTCATTTCATTCATCATATATTGACATCATGCATTTCACCAATAGTCCGTTACGTAATTTCTCCAAACTAAAATCCGACTGTGTCATATTCAAAGTGTATGTCTATAATTTAGATTGAGTGAGGTGCCACTTACTTGTTAGAGAGAAACCACACCAGTAAATGCCATTTAATTACAGACTTAGATTAAACGGGTGTCTGCTTACCTTATTTAATTTTGAGCTCTGGCGACGTGGTGTGGAATCTCTACCAACCGCGGTGACACTCACTCCTGGCTAGCTCGCCAAATGTTAGGGTTCGTTCCTTACGTCCTTCTTTGTCAATCATTGGTTCATTGGTGAAATTAGCATTATGACAATATCTTTAATTAAATCATTCAAAAACCTTTATTAATGCAATTGCAGACAGAAGTTGACAAACAGGAACATAGCACGCATGTTTCTGAGTAAGTTCTGCATCAAACAAAAGGTCTCAAGTTGTTTTATTAAACCAAAGTCCCACCTTAGTGATGTCACTAACTAGTCATTACCTTTTTACTTCTGAGACCAAAACCCTATATAAACAATGGCTTTTAGTGTTATCTTAAACTTAGCAGTAAACGTCCACTCCCCAAAGCTTATTTATTGTGGAATGTTTGACTAGTCTTATCTCCTCCACTCCCCTGCAGAGCTCCTTCTTCACAGTCACACATTACTCAGAGGGGCCTCTTCATAATGAAATAGAGAGAGAACTAAAAATAATTGTGGAATACTAAACCTCTACAATGAATTTGTATTGTTAATCTGTAATCTATGACCCTATAAATGTAAGGAGGGGTCTTATAACCCCTCCCCTTCTATTAATATAACATAAGCATAATCAATTATTCTAATACACCAAACATTTTTACAGCCCCAATCATGACCCCTAGGTAAATCCTGACAACGTAAATAGCAAATGGAGGACGCTTTTCCCGTGGTTCATTTCCATAAATCTTCTTAAGGCTAGGGGGCAATATCCTGAATTTCCGGCTGACTGACGTGCCCAAAGTAACCTGCCTGTTACTCAGGCCCAGAAGCTAGGAAATTCATATTGGTAGCATTGGATAGAAAACACTCTGAAGTTTCTAAAATTGTTAAAATAATGTCTGTGAGTGTAACAGAACTGATATGGTAGGCAAAAACCAGAGGAAAATCCATCCGGAAATAAAACAAATGTGGAGGTCACAGGCCTTTTCAATGCAAGCCTATAGGATATACAAAAAAATAGCTCCCAGATTGCAGTTCCTATGGATTCCACTAGATGTCAACAGTCTTCATACAGGGTTTCAGGATTGTTTCTTGAAAAATTAACAAGTAGTTGTAGTTTATCCAAGGTGTTCTCATCTGGAAAGGTAGGCTTTTGGCGCGCGTGAATGCAGGCGCGCTTTTTGTTATTTTCCTTTTCTATTGAACACCGATCTTTCTGTCTGAAATATTATCATTTATTTACATATTAGGGTACCTGAGGATTGATTAGAAACATTGTTTGACTTGATTGGATGAAGTTTACCGGTAGCTTTTTGGATTCCTTTGTATGCATGTTGAAGGAGTGGATTACTGAAATCAATGGTGCCAACTAAACATACTTTTTTGGATATAAAGAAGGACTTTATCGAACAAAACGAACATTCATTGTGTAGCTGGGACCCTTGGGATTTCAAACAGGAAGATCTTCAAAGGTAAGGGATTTATTTTATCGCTATTTGTGATTTTTGTGAAGCCTGTGCTGGTTGAAAAAGTATTTTGATGTGGGGCGCTGTCCTCAGATAATCGCATGGTATGCTTTCGCCATAAAGCCTTTTTGAAATCTGACAAAGCGGTTGGATTAACTTCTTGTCAATATGGGGGTGCAGTTTCCACTTTGTAAAAAATCGTGCCCAAATTAAACTGCCTCGTACTCTATTCTAGATCGTACAATATGCATATTATTATTACTATTGGATAGAAAACACTCTCAAGTTTCTAAAACCGTTTGAATTATATCTGTGAGTAAAACAGAACTCATTTTGCAGCAAACTTCCTGACAGGAAGTGAAAAATCTGAAATCGAGGCTCTGTTCCAGGGCCTTCCTATTCAATTGCTTGAAATCTATGGATATACATGCACTTCATACGCCTTCCACTAGATGTCAACAGGCAGTGGGAGGTGGAATGGGGTGTCTAGCTTGATCTGAGGTCGAACAAGAGCTCTTGGAATGACGTGACCACAATTTCCTTTGTCTACCAAGGCGCGGGAAGGACATCAGCATTGGCTTCTGAAAAGCGTTCGGTATAGACGGTGGATGTCTCTGGCTCTGATTTTACATTTACATTTACATTTAAGTCATTTAGCAGACGCTCTTATCCAGAGCGACTTACAAATTGGTGCATTCACCTTATGATATCCAGTGGAACAACCACTTTACAATAGTGCATCTAACTCTTTTAAGGGGGGGGGGGTTAGAAGGATTACTTTATCCTATCCTAGGTATTCCTTAAAGAGGTGGGGTTTCAGGTGTCTCCGGAAGGTGGTGATTGACTCCGCTGACCTGGCGTCGTGAGGGAGTTTGTTCCACCATTGGGGTGCCAGAGCAGCGAACAGTTTTGACTGGGCTGAGCGGGAACTGTACTTCCTCAGAGGTAGGGAGGCGAGCAGGCCAGAGGTGGATGAACGCAGTGCCCTTGTTTGGGTGTAGGGCCTGATCAGAGCCTGAAGGTACGGAGGTGCCGTTCCCCTCACAGCTCCGTAGGCAAGCACCATGGTCTTGTAGCGGATGCGAGCTTCAACTGGAAGCCAGTGGAGAGAGCGGAGGAGCGGGGTGACGTGAGAGAACTTGGGAAAGTTGAACACCAGACGGGCTGCGGCGTTCTGGATGAGTTGTAGGGGTTTAATGGCACAGGCAGGGAGCCCAGCCAACAGCGAGTTGCAGTAATCCAGACGGGAGATGACAAGTGCCTGGATTAGGACCTGCGCCGCTTCCTGCGTGAGGCAGGGTCGTACTCTGCGAATGTTGTAGAGCATGAACCTACAGGAACGGGTCACCGCCTTGATGTTAGTTGAGAACGACAGGGTGTTGTCCAGGATCACGCCAAGGTTCTTAGCACTCTGGGAGGAGGACACAATGGAGTTGTCAACCGTGATGGCGAGATCATGGAACGGGCAGTCCTTCCCCGGGAGGAAGAGCAGCTCCGTCTTGCCGAGGTTCAGCTTGAGGTGGTGGTCCGTCATCCACACTGATATGTCTGCCAGACATGCAGAGATGCGATTCACCACCTGGTTATCAGAGGGGGGAAAAGAGAAGATTAATTGTGTGTCGTCTGCATAGCAATGATAGGAGAGACCATGTGAGGATATGACAGAGCCAAGTGACTTGGTGTATAGCGAGAATAGGAGAGGGCCTAAAACAGAGCCCTGGGGGACACCAGTGGTGAGAGCACGTGGTGCGGAGACAGATTCTCGCCACGCCACCTGGTAGGAGCGACCTGTCAGGTAGGACACAATCCAAGCGTGGGCCGCGCCGGAGATGCCCAGCTCGGAGAGGGTGGAGAGGAGGATCTGATGGTTCACAGTATCAAAGGCAGCCGATAGGTCTAGAAGGATGAGAGCAGAGAAGAGAGAGTTAGCTTTAGCAGTGCGGAGCGCCTCCGTGACACAGAGAAGAGCAGTCTCAGTTGAATGACTAGTCTTGAAACCTGACTGATTTGGATCAAGAAGGTCATTCTGAGAGAGATAGCAGGAGAGCTGGCCAAGGACGGCACGTTCAAGAGTTTTGGAGAGAAAAGAAAGAAGGGATACTGGTCTGTAGTTGTTGACATCGGAGGGATCGAGTGTAGGTTTTTTCAGAAGGGGTGCAACTCTCGCTCTCTTGAAGACGGAAGGGACGTAGCCAGCGGTCAAGGATGAGTTGATGAGCGAGGTGAGGTAAGGGAGAAGGTCTCCGGAAATGGTCTGGAGAAGAGAGGAGGGGATAGGGTCAAGCGGGCAGGTTGTTGGGCGGCCGGCCGTCACAAGACGCGAGATTTCATCTGGAGAGAGAGGGGAGAAAGAGGTCAAAGCACAGGGTAGGGCAGTGTGAGCAGAACCAGCGGTGTCGTTTGACTTAGCAAACGAGGATCGGATGTCGTCGACCTTCTTTTCAAAATGGTTGACGAAGTCATCAGCAGAGAGGGAGGAGGGGGGAGGAGGGGGAGGAGGATTCAGGAGGGAGGAGAAGGTGGCAAAGAGCTTCCTAGGGTTAGAGGCAGATGCTTGGAATTTAGAGTGGTAGAAATTGGCTTTAGCAGCAGAGACAGAAGAGGAGAATGTAGAGAGGAGGGAGTGAAAGGATGCCAGGTCCGCAGGGAGGCGAGTTTTCCTCCATTTCCGCTCGGCTGCCCGGAGCCCTGTTCTGTGAGCTCGCAATGAGTCGTCGAGCCACGGAGCAGGAGGGGAGGACCGAGCCGGCCTGGAGGATAGGGGACATAGAGAGTCAAAGGATGCAGAAAGGGAGGAGAGGAGGGTTGAGGAGGCAGAATCAGGAGATAGGTTGGAGAAGGTTTGAGCAGAGGGAAGAGATGATAGGATGGAAGAGGAGAGAGTAGCGGGGGAGAGAGAGCGAAGGTTGGGATGGCGCGATACCATCCGAGTAGGGGCAGTGTGGGAAGTGTTGGATGAGAGCGAGAGGGAAAAGGATACAAGGTAGTGGTCGGAGACTTGGAGGGGAGTTGCAATGAGATTAGTGGAAGAACAGCATCTAGTAAAGATGAGGTCAAGCGTATTGCCTGCCTTGTGAGTAGGGGGGGAAGGTGAGAGGGTGAGGTCAAAAGAGGAGAGGAGTGGAAAGAAGGAGGCAGAGAGGAATGAGTCAAAGGTAGACGTGGGGAGGTTAAAGTCACCCAGAACTGTGAGAGGTGAGCCATCCTCAGGAAAGGAACTTATCAGGGCGTCAAGCTCATTGATGAACTCTCCAAGGGAACCTGGAGGGCGATAAATGATAAGGATGTTAAGCTTGAAAGGGCTGGTAACTGTGACAGCATGGAATTCAAAGGAGGCGATAGACAGATGGGTCAGGGGAGAAAGAGAGAATGTCCACTTGGGAGAGATGAGGATCCCAGTGCCACCACCCCGCTGACCAGAAGCTCTCGGGGTGTGCGAGAACACGTGGGCAGACGAGGAGAGAGCAGTAGGAGTAGCAGTGTTATCAGTGGTAATCCATGTTTCCGTCAGTGCCAAGAAGTCGAGGGACTGGAGGGAAGCATAGGCTGAGATGAACTCTGCCTTGTTGGCCGCAGATCGGCAGTTCCAGAGGCTGCCTGAGACCTGGAACTCCACGTGGGTCGTGCGCGCTGGGACCACCAGGTTAGAGTAGCAGCGGCCACGCGGTGTGAAGCGTTTGTATGGTCTGTGCAGAGAGGAGAGAACAGGGATAGACAGACACATAGTTGACAGGCTACAGAAGAGGCTACGCTAATGCAAAGGAGATTGGAATGACAAGTGGACTACACGTCTCGAATGTTCAGAAAGTTAAGCTTACGTTGCAAAAAATCTTATTGACTAAAATGATATAGTACTGCTGGCTGGTGAAATAGGCTAGCTAGCAGTGGCTGCGTTGTTGACTTTGTTTGAAAGTGTAGCTGGCTAGGTAACCTCTAACTGGCTAGGTAACCTCGACAATTACTCTAGACTACACAATTATCTTGGATACAAAGACGGCTATGTAGCCAGCTAAGATCAAACAAATCAAACTGTTGTACTGTAATGAAATGAAATGTAATACTACCTGTAATACTACCTGTGGAGCAAAGCGGAATGCAACTACTCGCTCCAAACCAAACCGGAAGTGCGTATCGTAGAGGGAGAGGCAATAGAAGTGTTGTTTCTTGTATTATTGTCTTTTGTGTCTTTAGAGGACTGCTTCACCTTAATGTCCCCTTTCCCTTTTCTTCTGTCCTTATTTTGTCCCACTTTGTCCCTTCTTTGTCCCTTCTTCTCTTCTGCCAACTAGACACTCCTTGTTAGCTAGCTAGCTTCTTTCAGGAATGTCCCTAGCAACTGCCTAGCAACAGGTAAACAACTTAGCTAGCTAAGAAAACGGTATAATTTTATGAAAAATTGTTACTTTTTCAAAAGCCTTTCTTCTTTGTTTGCTGCTTGTTTGGTCTCCTATTCAGTTTGCAGTTTTCTTTTGATTTTTTTCGATGTACTTTTATTTTATTTGATAGATGTGATAAAAACATCATAAAGTAGTTTTTTTCAACCGAGTTGTATCAGTTTATTCAACGTTTATTGCGAGTTTTGGAATTTTCCTTTCTTTGCGTCAGGAGAATTTGGGCATGTTCGCGCCACATGGCAAGCTAATGTTGCTAATTCGACAGGAGAAGAGGACATTCTAAAACCAAACAACGATTTATTCTGGACAAAGGACTCCTTGTACAAGATTCTGATGGAAGCTCAGCAAAAGTAAGAACCATTTATGATGTTATTTCGTATTTCTGTGGAAAATGTTTAGTCCTATTTTCCTTCCTTTTTGCGGGCGCTGTCTCGCTATAACGTAAGCTGTTTGTTATGGTAAAGTTATTTTAAAAAATCTAACACGGCGATTGCATTAAGAACTAGTGTATCTTTCATTTGCTGTCCAACATGTATTTTTTAGTAAAGTTTATGATGAGTTCTTTGATTAGATTAGGTGACTGTCCAAAATATCTCAGGAGATTCTGGTGAATCGATGCTACATATTCACAATGTATAACCACGGTTTGCAGCTCAAAATATGCACATTTTCGAACAAAACATAAGTGTATTGTATAACCTGATGTTATAGGACTGTCATCTGATGAAGTTGGTCAAGGTTAGTGATTAATTTTATATCTTTTGCTATTTTTTTGCGATCGCTACCTTTTGCTGCTGATAAATGCATTTGTGTGTTTGGCTATTGTGGTAAGCTAATATAATGCTATATTGTGTTTTCGCTGTAAAACACTTAAAAAATCTGAAATATTGGCTGGATTCACAAGATGTTTATCTTTCATTTGCTGTACACCATGTATTTTTCATAAATGTTTTATGATGAGTATTTAGGTATTTCACGTTGCTCTCTGTAATTATTCTGGCTGCTTTGGTGATATTTTTGATGGTAGCTGCAATGTAAAACTATGATTTATACCTCAAATATGCAAATTTTCGAACAAAACATACATTTATTGTATAACATGTTATAAGACTGTCATCTGATGAAGTTGTTTCTTGGTTAGTGACTAATTATATCTCTATTTGGTCGGTTTTGTGATAGCTACCTATGCGGTAGAAAAATGCTGAAAATATGCGGTTGAGTCTTTTGCTATTGTGGTTAGCTAATAGAAATACATATTGTGTTTTCGCTGTAAAACATTTTAAAAATCAGAAACGATGGCTGGATTCACAAGATGTTTATCTTTCATTTGTTGTATTGGACTTGTGATTTCATGAAAATTATATTATATGATATCCCTGTCGCGTTAGGCTAGGCTATGCTAGTCAGCTTTTTTCATGAGGATGCTCCCGGATCCGTGATGGGTAGCAATGAAAGGTTAACAAAAAGTTACGCTTTTAAATGATGTAAGACACTTGTATGTTCATGAATGTTTAATATTACAATTTTGTCATTTGAATTTGGCGCGCTCCAATTTCACCGGATGTTGTCGAATTTGATCCAGCTAGCGGGATCCGATCCCTAAGAGGATTTCCATAACAGACAGGTGGGCTATACTCATGTTGTAAAGAGTGGAAATGTGCTTAATGTTAGGAAAGTTGAGAAATAAATATAGTATGCCTAGCCTAAGAAAGCTGATGGGAACCACCTCTTTTTAATAGAGGCCATCACTATGTTTTCTCACGCAATTGCATAGCCTATAGAAATGCTGCGCAACATGAGCTCATGAGCTCTCGTGAAGTGTTTGATTAGATTTTTGATTACATTTGCATTGATGTCAGAGTGATGAGAGGGACAATAGACTGCTGAGTACCAGGCAGTTAGCAAGGTTGGTAGGCTACACATCAGCAGCATCAGAGCTTGGAGAAGACTAGTTACCGTGACTAAATGGTCATGTGGAATTTGACTGCCTTCATGACTCGTGACCACCGGTGTGGTCATCATAACAGCCCTACCTGGGTGTATGAGATTTTATTGCAGAAGTGTTAATGGTGTGCTGATTTATATTTTTATGAAATAGTGGTATATACTGTAGGTGTAGGGTTAGTTGATGGTGCAATTTATTTATATATTTTTAGGAACAGGAATAATGAAGAGAATTTAATGTAGGTAGGCCATGACTGGCCTCACACTTTAGTACAGTAGGGGGCGGTGTATGCACCGATCCGCCAACCCAATCCCAAAGAAAAAGAAGAAGCCTGTCTTTTCAAACTTCCTGGTAGTTAGCCATGAGATAAAAAGTACTTTTCAGAATGACTGTTCAGGACCTTTAAGCCTGGAGCCGAGGCTAGTGCAATATTATAAAATAGTAGCATCAGCACCCCGCCCTGCCCCAGTGTGCGCTCCTTACTGACCTGGCTTGGGGCACACTCTTTTCACGCCACTTCGATACTGCTACGACCAGAAATTATTTTCTTAACAGGTTAAGTGAGCATTTTCGCTAACCCTAACCATTTTGCTAACCTTA
Source organism: Salvelinus alpinus (assembly GCF_045679555.1). Lineage (NCBI taxonomy): Eukaryota > Metazoa > Chordata > Actinopteri > Salmoniformes > Salmonidae > Salvelinus > Salvelinus alpinus. The sequence goes on along the minus strand of NC_092121.1, from coordinate 1,265,283 downwards.
ACCTCAGTCTCCTAACCTGCTACGTTAATTCTGCATAAATTCTCCTAACCTGCCACGAAAAAGTCACTTAGGTATCTTGCCTTGGAAAGAGTGTTTCCCCTTTTCAACACAATCTCACACTCAATTTGTGCAAATTCGTACAAAAGTATTTTAGCAGATTTCATGCTTTTCATAGGAGAAAATAAACATTTTCGGGGGAAAATTCGGGAACAATCTTTTTAAAGTTATTGGAGTAATGGTGTTCTTCACTGCCTTTTTGTGTCCCACATTTATTTATATCAGTAAACAAACGTGTTAACAACCCAATATTGTTAATCAACCAGTTTGTCTTCTAAATACTTATATTAGTTACCTTACATTTTGTTATTTTTTAAATAAATGCTGTTTCTATGCATGTTTTCGCTTAATACTTTGGGATACTGGTGCTATATTTTATGAGAGTTGCCATAATATTGGAATAAAATGCTATATTTGTGTCACGCCCTGACCTTAGTTATCTATGTTTTCTTTATTATTTTGGTTAGGTCAGGGTGTGACTAGGGTGGGTATGCTAGTTTTGTATTATCTAGGGGTTTTGTAAGTCTAGGGGTTTTAGTAGGCCCCTCTGGGGTTTTAGTAGGTCTAGGTGGCCTGATTATGGTTCCCAACCAGAGGCAGCTGTTTATCGTTGTCTCTGATTGGGGACCATATTTAGGTAGCCATTTTCCCTTGGGTATTTGTGGGTTCTCGTCTATGTGTAGTTGCCTGTTCAGCACTCATTTTGTATAGCTTCACGGTTCATTTTGTTATTTTGTTAGTTTTGTTCAGTGTTCATTCTTATAATAAAGAAGAATGTACGCATACCACGCTGCGCCTTGGTCTCCACCTTTTGACGGCCGTGACAATTTGTCAGTATCATGGTATTGTGGTATCGATGAAGGTATTTGATTGGGGAATGGGGATACATTTTCATGATGGAAAATTAATCAGTAAATGTGGGGAAACAGAAGACCTGCAAAACAAATCTGTTTGGTTTAAATTCTCCTAGTGTAACTGCATGGTATTTACAACTATAACGAGTTTGGACTATGATCAATTAAGCCATACCAATGTAGTTAAACAGGTTAATGTCAAATAATGAATGATGTTGGCTTACACTTATGGCACTTCCAAGGATGTTTCATGATGATTATTACGGTTGTGTCAATCATGTTATATACTTAAGCTATTGTATCAAGGCTTATTCCAGCATTGTAGTACTACTGCCTCTGCCCAGAGGCCTACTAGGATTTCATGGCAACGGCCGTTAGAGCTCACTTTGCCATGTATGAGCCCTGTTGCAGCTTTCACTTTCTTTGGCTACATTGGTAGCCGCATTGGGATCACATCCAGCTCACGTCTAGTTATGTGATCTAGTGGTGGGAAGCATTCTGTTTTTCAACATTGTGTTGGGTGTAATTACATTGATATATCTAGTGAACAATTGATAAGCAACAATGGGCATGACAGATAGTAGTAATCACTACAGGTGTGATCAAGCCTTACATCAAAGTTTCCTGAATCTGAATGGAAAGTGCTATGTACGCCCTGACCAGTTATTCAGAAGAAATTCCTCTGTGACTAGACATTTTATAAGTGGACTTACCAGCGTAGACCCAAAACAAACACATTCTACACATGTACAAACTACCTGTTTAAAGTGGTATTACAACCATGGTGTTCTTTTGTTACTGAAGCGTATCTAAGTGATAACGCCTGAGAAGTGATTGAAGTAATAATGCCAGAAAGACAGGAGCACGGGGAAAACGCTGGTAGGCTTGACGAAATAAAACGAACTGGCAACAGACAAACAGAAAACACAGGTGTAAATACACTGGGGATAATGGGGAAGATGGGCGACACCTGGAGGGAGGTGGAGACAAGCACAAAGACAGGTGAAACAGATCAGGGTGTGACAGGGCTACCAACATATTCAAATAATGATTGACATATTTTCATTAAAAACTATATTTTGATAAATGTATTCATACTATTTCATCTTTCCACAAGATATAGTCCCAACACAAATCTAGGGTTTTTACCCAAGCCGGCTGGTCGTTCGTTCCATCGGTTCGGTTGCCAGAGACGCAACCCAGTCGTTCAGTCTTTTTGTTCTGTATCTATGGACGCGACCCAGTCGTTCGTTCTAAATGGTCCATTGCCATACTGGCTGGCAACTTTCTTATCCCTTGCTTGCTAGCTAGCCAACTACAGCTAACTTACAGTCACATGCAGCTAGAATAACAGCAAAGTAGCTGCATTTGCATTTGTTTAAGCTGTTTTCTAGTGACATTTATTTGGATGCATCCATAACAATGAGCTAATGAGGCGTGATTTCGCATAGCATAGAAAATGGCATAGGACACTTGTTCAGAGGAGCTAGCCAACAACACAATCACTTCAAACTGAAGCTGGAAAGACTGCAAACTAGCTGCACTTCGTTTTGTTTTTACCTTTTTTCAATTGACCTTTCATTTCTTTGTATATATCCATAAAAATTATGCCAGCTGATTCATGATTTTGACTGGCTGAGAAACGCTGCTTGTCTGTCTCGTCCCAACTCCTGACACGTTCATTACTATGGGACAGCTGGAGATCGAATTTGAATATTGAAACAATGTTGCAAATGTCAGAGAGACAGACAGCAAGGTTTATACAAATCTCTGCTTTTGAAAACGAAATGTTCGTCTAAAGGAAATGTGAGAAAGTCTAGATGCTTTTGTAGTGGAGATCAAGTTTATAAATTACCTGGCTGGGCTAATGAGACAGTGGATTGCGCAGTCAGATGGAACAGAGTAAATGGTCATTTTAACATCATAGATTTAGCTGGTGGAAACTTGTGGAATAGACACGGCTGGAATATGGTTTTAATCAATCAGCATTCAGGATTAGACCCACCCATGGTATAAATATCAAATAACCTGACAATGATCCACATCATATGGGTAGACAAATAATGTTAGCGTGTTATGCAACAAAACACAACTATCCGTTTTTTAGGATGCAACCAAGTAATATGAATCACTGTTGATCCATCCTGTTCTGATCTAATGAGATGGATATAGGATTTCCTAGGGCCTAGAATCAAGGCATTTCCCAGTCATGAAGGACGAAGCCAGGCCCAACTTCGTTCTCATTGGCGAAGACTGAACTCAAGTTAGGGGTTATATGTCAGACTCTCTTATACCCCTTTGCCCAACATGTTATACCCCTTTTAAAGCTGATATAACTTGCACCATTATTATAGGGCTGTGAAACCCATAGCCCAATGGCTTCAGACTGAGCATTTCTCACTGGAAATTGCTGCTGACATTGAACATAGCTTAGGGTTAGGGTATTTAATTAATTTCAGACTCTCCTATTCCATTATTCTCAACATATTATACCCATAGGTTGTAAATAAACCGTTTTTAAGCTGATATATCTTGTATCATTATTATAGGACTGTGAGACCCATAGCCGAATGGCTTCAGACTGAACATTACTCACAATCTTTTTACGGAGAGCAATTTCCATTTTATAACAGCTAGTGTCCATTTATTTACAGTAGTGTGTTGATTAATTATTGCTTTATTCAGTGGAAATACAGAATTTGTATAAAAATGCAAAATTTAAGCATGTTAATCATTACTGAAACATGCACACTACAAACATTTAACATGTCAGCGAATTTTGTATTTGATTGGGCGCCATTTTGGTTAGGCTATTTTATCGAAGAAACCTAATGTAAAAAGTTTCCATCTCATTACAGTTTCATACACTATCACCGGCCTATAGGCTACAGAAAAGTCCACATACTCATTCTACCATATGCTATATCTGCTACACGATTTATGTTAGATGCAGGCTGGGAATGGATAAGATAAATATTTTGCATCCCTGCCTTTGACAAAGTGGACACTGCTTATCACAGGGCGGCATCAGCGCTCACCTAAAAAGCCTATATGCCACTGGTCGAGAGAAATTGTCATTGTTTTTGGGCAGAATTATGTGAGGTTTTATGTGTTGTTGGAGGTACAACTTGGTCAGTTTAGCTAAAAAAAATGCCGCCCTCGTCAATCTGCCGCCATACACCTAATGAGCGGGTCGGCAGATTTCAGACGTCCCTCCCACAAACAGGGCAATACAATCGCACACTCAATTCGTGCAAATATGTACAAAAAAGGATTTCAGCAGATTTCGTGCATTTTTTTTGTTTTTTGTGTCGCTTAATTCGTGTGAAAAGACACACATTTTTGCGCGACTTCAATCTGAGGAAAATACATTTTTGGGGGCAAACTTCAGAACAATCTTTTGAAAGTTATTAGAGCAATGGTGTTCTACATTGCCTTTTCTGTGTGTCCCACATTATGTATATAAAAACGTGTTAACAACCCAATATTGTTAATCAACCAGGTTGTCACAGAAATAATTATAATATAATAGTAGCCTTACGATGTTTTTTATTTTATTACACCCAATACTGTTTTCTATGCCTATTTTCGCTTAATACTTTGTGATACTGCTGCACTTGTAGACAGAATGGTCATTTTTTTTGTGTAGGCAACAGTAGGCCTACACAATTTTCTTCATAATGCATTTAATACAAGGCTCCACTTTTTCATGTACATTACACAATTTGTTTCATAATGCATTTTGTCGCATTTTATGAGGTTTTCCAGATTGGAAAAAAAATAAAAGTTTTTTATTTAAACAATTTGTGGTATCGATGAAGGTATTTTATTGGAGAATGGGGATCCATTTTTATGATGGGAAATTATTATACACACACCCGCACACAAACACTTACACACATATTACCACACTCACTTTGTTAGTACTCATCTTATAGCCAACTCTTGACTTTTGTGTGAATTATTTTTTATAAAATATTTGGATCTAGTAGTCATGTATTCAAATCAAATCAAAGTTTATTTGTCACGTGCGCCGAATACAACAGGTGTAGACCTTACAGTGAAATGCTTACTTACAGGCTCTAACCAATAGTGCAAAAGAGGTGTTAGGTGAACAATAGGTAAGTAAAGAAATAAAACAACGGTAAAAAGACAGGCTATATGTAGCGAGGCTACATACAGACACCGGTTAGTCAGGCTGATTGAGGTAGTATGTACATGTAGATATGGTTAAAGTGACTATGCATATATGATGAACAGAGAGTAGCAGTAGCGTAAAAGATGGTTTGGCGGGTGGTGGGTGGCGGGACACAATGCAGATAGCCCGGTTAGCCAATGTGCGGGAGCACTGGTTGGTCAGCCCAATTGAGGTAGTATGTACATGAATGTATAGTTAAAGTGACTATGCATATATGATAAACAGAAAGTAGCAGCAGCAGCGTAAAAAGATGGTTTGGGGGGGATTGGGGGGGGGGGGGGGGGGGCAGGGGCACACTATGCAAATAATCAGGGTAGCCATTTGATTACCTGTTCAGGAGGTAATGGGGGTAAAAACTGTTGAGAAGGCTTTTTGTATTAGACTTGGCACTCCTGTACCGCTTGCCATGCGGTAGTAGAGAGAACAGTCTATGACTGGGGTGGCTGGGGTCTTTGACAATTTTTAGGGCCTTCCTCTGACACCACCGTGTAGAGGTCCTGGATGGCAGGCAGGCAGCTTAGCCCCAGTGATGTACTGGGCCGCACGCACTACCCTCTGGAGTGCCTTGCGGTCAGAGGCCGAGCAATTGCCGTACCAGGCAGTGATGCAACCAGTCAGGATGCTCTCGATGTTGCAGCTGTAGAACCTTTTGAGGATCTCAGGACCCATGCCAAATCTTTTTAGTTTCCTGAGGGGGAATAGGCTTTGTCGTGCCCTCTTCACGACTGTCTTGGTGTATTTGGACCATTCTAGTTTGTTGTTGATGTGGACACAGAGGAACTTGAAGCTCTCAACCTGCTCCACTACAGCCCCATCGATGAGAATGGGGGCGTGCTCGGTCCTCTTTTTCCTGTAGTCCACAATCATCTCCTTAGTCTTGGCTACGTTGAGGGATAGGTTGTTATTCTGGCACCACACGGCCAGGTCTCTGACCTCCTCCCTATAGGCTGACTCGTCGTTGTCTGTGATCAGGCAACTACCACTGTTGTGTCGTCTGCAAACTTAATGATGGTGTTAGAGTCGTGCCTGGCCATGCAGTCGTGGGTGAACAGGGAGTACAGTAGGGGACTGAGCACACACCCCTGTGGAGCTCCAGTGTTGAGGATCAGCGTGGCAGATGTGTTGCTACCTACCCTCATCACCTGGGGGCGGACCGTCAGGAAGTCCAGGATCCAGTTGCAGAGGGAGGTGTTTAGTCCCAGGATCCTTAGCTTAGTGATGAGCTTTGCGGGTACTATGGTGTTGAACGCTTAGCTGTAGTCAATGAATAGCATTCTCACATAAGTGTTCCTTTTGTCCAGGTGGGAAAGGGCAGTGTGGAGTGCAATAGAGATTGCATCATCTGTGGATCTGTTTGGGCGGTATGCACATTGGAGTGGGTCTAGGGTTTCTGCGATAATGGTGTTGATGTGAGCCATTACCAACCTTTCAAAGCACATCATGGCTACGGACGTGAGTGCTATGGGTCTGTAGTCATTTAGGCAGGTTGCCTTTGTGTTCTTGGGCACAGGGACTATGGTGGTCTGCTTGAAACATGTTGGTATTACAGACTCAATCAGGGACATGTTGAAAATGTCAGTGAAGACACCTGCCAGTTGGTCAGCACATGCCCGGAGCACACGTCCTGGTAGTCCGTCTGGCCCCGCAGCCTTGTGTATGTTGACCTGTTTAAAGGTCTTACTCATGTCGGCTATGGAGAGCGTGATCACACAGTTGTCCGGAACAGCTGATGCTCTCATGCATGCCTCAGTGTTGCTTGCCTCGAAGCGAACATAGAAGTGATTTATCTTGTCTGGTAGGCTCGTGTCACTGGGCAGCTCGCAGCTGTGCTTCCCTTTGTAGTCTGTAATAGTTTGCAAGCCCTGCCACATAAGACGAGCGTCGGAGCCGGTGTAGTATGATTCAATCTTAGCCCTGTATTGACGCTTTGCCTGTTTGATGGTTCGTCGCAGGGCATAGCAGGATTTCTTGTAAGCTTCCGGGTTAGAGTCCTGCACCTTGAAAGTGGCAGCTCTACCCTTTAGCTCAGTGCAAATGTCGCCTGTAATCCATGGCTTCTGGTTGGGGTATATACGTACAGTCACTGTGGGGACGACGTCCTCAAGGCACTTATTGATAAAGCCAAAGACTGATGTGGTGTACTCCTCAATGTCATCGGAAGAATCCCGGAACATGTTCCAGTCTGTGATAGCAAAACAGTCCTATAGTTTAGCATCTGCTTCATCTGACCACTTTTTTATAGATTGAGTCACTGGTGCTTCCTGCTTTAATTTTTGCTTGTAAGCAGGAATCAGGAGGATAGAGTTGTGGTCGGATTTGCCAAATGGAGGGTGAGGGAGAGCTTTGTACGCGTCTCTGTGTGTGGAGTACAGGTGATCTAGAATTTTTTGCACATTTAACATGTTGATAGAGATTTGGTAGAACTGATTTAAGTTTCCCTGCATTAAAGTCTCCGGCCACTAGGAGACAGGTTTCCTGTTTGCTTATTTCCTTATACAGCCGAGTGCGGTCTTAGTGCCAGCTTCTGTCTGTGGTGGTAAATAAACAGCCTCGAAAAGTATAGCTGAAAACTATAGTATAGTGTGGCCTGCAATTTATCACAATATACTCTACTTCAGGCGAGCAAAATCTAGAGACTTCCTTAGATTTTGTGCACCAGCTGTTGATTACAAATATGCACAGACCGCCCCCCCTCGTCTAACCGGAGTGTGCTGTTCTATCTTGCTGGTGCAGCGTATATCCCGCTAGCTGAATATCCATGTCATCATTCAGCCACGATTCTGTGAAACATAGGATTATTATCTTTATTATCATTATCTTTAACTGGTTAACAAACAGCATGTCCTAAAAACAGGACAGGTAAAAGTAAAATTGACAATATGGAATGGACAATCAGGCTACTCACAACTGCTGTCCATTAGTTTCATCCCATGGGCTAAATTGTCATGCTCAGTGGTTCCAAGTTTGTATACATCATTTTTTTTTTATTGAAAAATAAAATACTTCTGCATTTCCCGCAGTGTCAACACATTGCAAATTGGCTCAGGATAACTCCTCCTGATAAATTTGGGTAGCTGATATTCAGAGATTAAATATCCCTTTCGGACTAATAAAGCCAATGCAAAGGCCTGCTTGTGGGTCTACCACATCGATGGGCATTCATAAAATTCCATTGCTTGTCGACATGGTAGGCTACACCCCAGTAAGCACGGGCCAACGTCTTTTTGACCTCTTTTTTTGTTCTTGTCCGGACCTGCAGTCTTTTTTTGTGTTTTACAAATAGATGAGCTAGCCTACCACATAGATGAGCACTCCTAAAATTCACTAATGAAATGGCTACCCGGAATATGCATTGTGTCGTCCACCCACCAACCCCTCTTTTATGCTGCTGCTACTCTGTTGATCATCTATGCATAGTCACTTTAACTAATCCTACATGTATATATTACCTGAAATAGCCCGACTAACCAGTGTACCCGCACATTGACTCTGTACCGGTACCACCTGTATATAGCCTCGCTACTGTTATTTTTTACTGTTTTTTTTTATTTCTTCACTTCTCTATTGTTTACCAAATACCTATTTTTTTACTTAAAAACTGCACTGTTGGTTAAGGGCTTGTAAGTAAGCATTTAACTGTAAGGTCTACACCTGTTGTATTCGGCGCACGTGACAAATACATTTTGATTTGAACCTAACTTCAACGTCATGAAAATACGTATTGTAGACGTCTTTTAACGTTATTTTGCTTACTGGGACTATTCTGATAAGGGGCGGCAATTTTGTGGTCTCGCCTATGGCGGCCGGGACCAGCCGGTCACATGAGCACTCTTACTTTCCAAACGTCATTTGATGTGGGTTTCAGTGCAGGCGGGAGATCTATTTTATTTTCGAAAATAACAATAGCAACGTTGTAGGCCTACAACTGAAAACCTTTTGATTACGTCCATCGTCCAAACTGGAATGTTGGCTATTTTCGTCTCGATTGCTTTTGCGCGTCTATCGTCTGAACGAAGCATTAGACACTGGGCCTGGATTGAAATGTAAATAGCCTACAATCATACTTTCATTTATGAATCTATACGTGCAACCCAATCTTAACCTGTTCATGAATTATTAAACTGTTAATATATTCAGTGACCTGGTAAATATTGGATTTTTTTTCAACAAAGAAAACTGAATTGAAGAGGTGAACTACAGTTGCGATCGGCGCCAATGGATCCGCTGGCCTTTCTTACAGATAAGCAGTTACTGCAGTTTTTACGCTGTAGTAGGACAGAGATGTCGTGCATGCTGCAACCACACACTTTTCTTAACCAGCTCCGTGACCACCACCTCATTCCGGAGAACATGTACAAGGTGAGCGCAGTAGAGACCGCCAAATTTCTATAGACATAACCGCCCAATCAAAGGTTCAATTTAATCCCATCGGTCACAATACCGAAACAAACTTTTGTAGGTCCTACTTTACAGGCTTTAAATAAATTAACGCTGTACTCAACAAATAAGTCGTATATTATGCATTATTAAGGTGAAGTATGATTCAGAGAAGTTTCATTAAGATTTCTCAAAATGGTCACAAGACAAGGATACATCTCCAAGGTTTAAACCTACTTTTACACCAGAAGTCTGTATTCAACAGCTTAAAAAACAAATAGATTGTTGAAATGTTTTCATATTTAGTTTAATGTTTAAAGGGTCTAGTAAATGGACTCCCTAGTGGCGCAGAGGTCTACTAAGGCACTGGATCTCAGTGCTTGAGGCATTGCTACAGACAGCCTGGTTCGATTCCAGGCTACTGGCCGTGTTTGGGAGTCCCATAGTGCAGCACAATTGGCTCAGCCTCGCCTGGGTTTGGCCTGTGTAGGCAGTCATTGTAAATAAGAATGTGTTCTTAACTGACTTGCCTAGTTTAAAATGTTTTACTTTTTTAAATAGGCTATGTGCCTTAATTTACTTTAAAAGGGTCATCATGAATTTGACAGTAATTTATAGGCAGCTCGGTGGCAAGTAAAATTTTGTTTTTAATATTAAAGTACAGCTACTGTAATATAAATACAATATCATAGCAAGTACTGTGTAATGACACAGTACAACACTGTAAAATGTACTGTATTAGGCCTATACTGTAAATGCTACCATCATCGAAAGGAATGAATGATTGGATGAATGAATTACATTTATTGAGGTGAGGGTTTGAATTCCTTAGTATTTTACTGTAATTACAAAGGATTGGTGCAAGGTTTGACCAAATATTTAGGAAGCGGTCATCATCTGATGGTGTCTGTGAAGGAAGGAAGTGGTATGTCCAAAAAACAGATTTTCAACAAGTCAAATACATTTATTGTGTTAGAGGTATCATGATTATTTTATCTGAACCAAAGTAGATCATTATAAGATTGTTCTGTACATCAGTTGGAGTCTCTATAAGCTTCAATATGAGATCCTAAACCTGGCATAAAAGTGCATCCTTGTAGCTGTGTGGGCTAATATAGTCAAAATGTTTCCCATCGGGTAAGTTGAGCCAATGGCAAGATGAGCAATTTGAAGTATTTTCTTCCCAGGTGTAATGCAAGACATTATTGCTGGCATATGAGGCAACAATAGGGCCTGGCCTATGTTAAAAGTGTTTTTAAAAAGTGTTTGTTAGGTGTTAAGCCTGTGTTAAAAGATGCTTCAAATTATTAAAAGACAAAAAGTGATTGTGAATTGTGTTTGGGAAATAAAGATAGACATGGTTTTAAAAAGGTAGTGGCAATATTTCATTCAGTAGACATTTTTAGGAGGCTTAACTTACCCTGTTCTGCAGCTCACCTTACCTCATAAGTTGTGCCAAGAGACCACTTTTTTGGGACTAGCTGTGTTTTCAAAATTGTAATGTTTTCCTGAATTCTGATTATTTCCGGGGATACACAACATCCTGAAATTTATGTACCGGTAGATATCTTTGTTAGAAAGAATACTATACTTCCCTTGACGGACTGATGCTGAATGTAAAAAAACTTATCCCACTCTCCCCTAAAGCATATTAATTAATATTTGGTGTTTTATAGTGTTGCGTTTGATACCGGAGCTCCGATGCATGTGCCACTCTCTGTTGTCATCTATGCATAGGCACTTTAATTAACTCTACCTAAATGTACATACTACCTCAACTAACCGGTGCCCCCGCACATTGACTTTGTTCCCGGCACCCCCATGTATGTATTGTTATTTTTTACTCTTACTCTTAAATTACTTGTTACTTTTATCTCTTATTCTTATCCGTATTTTTTTGAAACTACACTGTTGGTTAGAGGCTCATAAGTAAGTATTTTTTTCTGTAAGGTCTACACCCGTTGTATTCGGCGCATGTGACTAATAAAATTTGATTTGATTTGAAAACGATTGTAGTCATTTCCCGGTGTCACGATCGTCGAAGGGAGAGAGAGTGGACCAAGGCGCAGCGTGTTGAAAATACATCTTCTCTTTAATTGGAAGAAGGACAACGAAACAAAACAACAAACAGACGAACGTGAAGCTATCAAAAGACTAAGTGCAAACATGCAACATAGACACAGACAATTACCCACAAAAACCTAGTGCCTATGGCTGCCTTAAATATGGCTCCCAATCAGAGACAATTAATGACATCTGTCTCTGATTGAGAACCCTTCAGGCAACCATAGACACAGCTAGACTTCTATACTAAACATAAACCCAACTACTCTAATAAACCCCCTAACCTTACAACCACCCTAGACACTACAAAAACACATACATACACCATGTCACACCCTGACCTAACTAAAATAATAATGAAAACAAAGATAACTAAGGCCAGGGTGTGACATAACCCCCCCCTTAAGGTGCGAACTCCGGGCGCACCAGCATAAAGTCTAGGGGAGGGTCTGGGTGGGCGTCTGTCCACGGTGGCGGCTCTGGTACTGGTCGTGGTCCCCACCCCACCATAGTCACTACCCGCTTTCGTAGCCTCCTCCAACTGACCACCCGCCAACTTAACCCCACTGGATTAAGGAGCAGCACCGGGACTAAGGGACAGCACCGGACTAAGGGACAGCACCGGACTAAGGGACAGCACCGGACTAAGGGGCAGCACCAGGATAAGGGGCAGCACCAGGATAAGGGGCAGCACCAGGATAAGTGGCAGCACCAGGATAAGGGGCAGCTCCGGACTGAGGGACGGCAGCTCCGGACTGAGGAACGGATCCTGGCTGGATGACGGCTCTGGCGGATCCTGGCTGGACGGCTCTGGCGGATCCTGGCTGGACGGCTCATGGCTGGCTGACGGATCTGGCTGCTCATGGCTGGCTGACGGATCTGGCTGCTCATGGCTGGCTGACGGATCTGGCTGCTCATGGCTGGCTGACGGATCTGGCTGCTCATGGCTGGCTGACGGATCTGGCTGCTCATGGCTGGCTGACGGCTCTGGCAGATCCTGTCTGGTTGGCGGCTCTGGCAGATCCTGTCTGGTTGGCGGCTCTGGCAGATCCTGTCTGGTTGGCGGCTCTGGCAGATCCTGTCTGGTTGGCGGCTCTGGCAGATCCTGTCTGGTTGGCGGCTCTGGCAGATCCTGTCTGGTTGGCGGCTCTGGCAGATCCTGACTGACGAATGGCTCTAGCGGCTCCTGACTGACTAACGGCTCTGACGGCTCGGGACAGACGAGCGGCTCTAATGGCTCGGGACAGACGGATGGCTCAGACGGCACTGGGCAGACGGATGGCTCAGATGGCGCTGGGGAGACGGATGGCTCAGATGGCGCTGGGGAGACGGATGGCTCAGATGGCGCTGGGGAGACGGATGGCTCAGATGGCGCTGGGGAGACGGATGGCTCAGATGGCACTAGGCAGACGGATGGCTCTGGCCGGATGAGGCGCACTGTAGGCCTGGTGCGTGGTGCCGGAACTGGAGGCACCGGGCTAAGGACACGCACCTTCAGGCTAGTGCAGGGAGAAGGAACAGGGCATACTGGACCCTGGGAGCGCACATTAGGCCTAGTGCGTGGTGCCGGAACTGGTGGTACCGGACTGGGGACACGCATCTCAGGGCTAGTGCGGGGAGCAGCAACAGGACGCACAGGACTCTGGGGACACACAGGAGGCTTGGTGGGTGGTTTAGGCACTGGTGGTAAAGGGCTGGAGACACGCACCATAGGGCTAGTGCGTGGAGGAGGCACTGGTGGTACTGGACTGGGGCGGGGAGGTGGCGCCGGAAATACCGGACCGTGCAGGCGTACTGGTTCCCTTGAACACCGAGCCTGCCCAACCTTACCTGGTTGAATGCTCCCCGTCGCCCGACCAGTGCGGGGAGGTGGAATAACCCGCACCGGGCTATGTAGGCGAACCGGGGACACCATGCGTAAGGCTGGTGCCATGTATACCGGCCCGAGGAGACGCACTGGAGACCAGACGCGTTGAGCCGGCATCATGGCACCTGGCTCAATGCCCAATCTAGCCCTACCAGTGCGGGGAGGTGGAATAACCCGCACCGGGCTATGAACACGTACAGGAGACACCGTGCGCTCTATTGCGTAACACGGTGTCCGCCCGTACTCCCGCTCTCCACGGTTAGCCTGGGAAGTGGGCGCAGGTCTCCTACCTGCCCTCGGCCCACTACCTCTTAGCCCCCCTCCAAGAAATTTTTGGGTAGTACTCACGGGCTTCCAGCCTTGCCTCCGTGCTGCCTCCTCATATCGCCTCCTCTCGGCTTTCGCTGCCTCCAGCTCTTCACGAGGGAGGCGATATTCTCCCGGTTGTGCCCAAGGTCCCTTTCCATCCAATATCTCCTCCCATGTCCATGAATCCTGTGTAGGTGGGTCCTGTTGCCGCTTGACACGCCGCTTGGTCCTAGAATGGTGGGTAATTCTGTCACGATCGTCGAAGGGAGAGAGAGAGGACCAAGGCGCAGCGTGTTGAAAATACATCTTCTCTTTAATTGGAAGAAGGACAACGAAACAAAACAACAAACAGACGAACGTGAAGCTATCAAAAGACTAAGTGCAAACATGCAACATAGACACAGACAATTACCCACAAAAACCTAGTGCCTATGGCTGCCTTAAATATGGCTCCCAATCAGAGACAATTAATGACATCTGTCTCTGATTGAGAACCCTTCAGGCAACCATAGACACAGCTAGACTTCTATACTAAACATAAACCCAACTACTCTAATAAACCCCCTAACCTTACAACCACCCTAGACACTACAAAAACACATACATACACCATGTCACACCCTGACCTAACTAAAATAATAATGAAAACAAAGATAACTAAGGCCAGGGTGTGACACCCGGTTTGACCGCTAGAGGTTCCTTGAGGTTCTCCAGGGTTCATCGGGTCAACACTAATTCTAAAAGTGTACTGTGTACACTAAGACCATTCACTGTCCTATTACTAGCTGGGTACAAACAATATAAATAACACATCTTTGAATGTTAATTGTAAGAGTGGACATTAGAGTTGATGATCATTGATTAGTAATGCCTGACGCGTGTCCATGAATTCCTGTCTGTCACATGAACTGATTGGGATGGCAGTTGCTTCTAGAGAATTGAGTCTATCATTCTACTCCAGCCACAATTTGTTAACCCCCACAAATTGGACCATGGTTTTGTATTTGACCCCTCCTGCAGAAGCTGATTTTGATTCGGAGTAAGGAGCTGAGGGAGAAGGGTGTGTACCAGGTGTTGGACTGGGTGGAGGCAAAGAGGCCCGACAGCATCAAGGTGTTCTGGAACTGTGTGTTCAGTATAGCTGAAAAGTATAGCTGAAAACTATAGTATAGTGTGGCCTGCAATTTATCACAATATACTCTACTTCAGGCGAGCAAAATCTAGAGACTTCCTTAGATTTTGTGCACCAGCTGTTGATTACAAATATGCACAGACCGCCCCCCCTCGTCTAACCGGAGTGTGCTGTTCTATCTTGCTGGTGCAGCGTATATCCCGCTAGCTGAATATCCATGTCATCATTCAGCCACGATTCTGTGAAACATAGGATTATTATCTTTATTATCATTATCTTTAACTGGTTAACAAACAGCATGTCCTAAAAACAGGACAGGTAAAAGTAAAATTGACAATATGGAATGGACAATCAGGCTACTCACAACTGCTGTCCATTAGTTTCATCCCATGGGCTAAATTGTCATGCTCAGTGGTTCCAAGTTTGTATACATCATTTTTTTTTTATTGAAAAAGAAAATACTTCTGCATTTCCCGCAGTGTCAACACATTGCAAATTGGCTCAGGATAACTCCTCCTGATAAATTTGGGTAGCTGATATTCAGAGATTAAATATCCCTTTCGGACTAATAAAGCCAATGCAAAGGCCTGCTTGTGGGTCTACCACATCGATGGGCATTCATAAAATTCCATTGCTTGTTGGGCATTCATAAAATTCCATTGCTTGTCGACATGGTAGGCTACACCCCAGTAAGCACGGGCCAACGTCTTTTTGACCTCTTTTTTTGTTCTTGTCCGGACCTGCAGTCTTTTTTTGTGTTTTACAAATAGATGAGCTAGCCTACCACATAGATGAGCACTCCTAAAATTCACTAATGAAATGGCTACCCGGAATATGCATTGTGTCGTCCACCCACCAACCCCTCTTTTATGCTGCTGCTACTCTGTTGATCATCTATGCATAGTCACTTTAACTAATCCTACATGTATATATTACCTGAAATAGCCCGACTAACCAGTGTACCCGCACATTGACTCTGTACCGGTACCACCTGTATATAGCCTCGCTACTGTTATTTTTTACTGTTTTTTTTTATTTCTTCACTTCTCTATTGTTTACCAAATACCTATTTTTTACTTAAAAACTGCACTGTTGGTTAAGGGCTTGTAAGTAAGCATTTAACTGTAAGGTCTACACCTGTTGTATTCGGCGCACGTGACAAATACATTTTGATTTGAACCTAACTTCAACGTCATGAAAATACGTATTGTAGACGTCTTTTAACGTTATTTTGCTTACTGGGACTATTCTGATAAGGGGCGGCAATTTTGTGGTCTCGCCTATGGCGGCCGGGACCAGCCGGTCACATGAGCACTCTTACTTTCCAAACGTCATTTGATGTGGGTTTCAGTGCAGGCGGGAGATCTATTTTATTTTCGAAAATAACAATAGCAACGTTGTAGGCCTACAACTGAAAACCTTTTGATTACGTCCATCGTCCAAACTGGAATGTTGGCTATTTTCGTCTCGATTGCTTTTGCGCGTCTATCGTCTGAACGAAGCATTAGACACTGGGCCTGGATTGAAATGTAAATAGCCTACAATCATACTTTCATTTATGAATCTATACGTGCAACCCAATCTTAACCTGTTCATGAATTATTAAACTGTTAATATATTCAGTGACCTGGTAAATATTGGATTTTTTTTCAACAAAGAAAACTGAATTGAAGAGGTGAACTACAGTTGCGATCGGCGCCAATGGATCCGCTGGCCTTTCTTACAGATAAGCAGTTACTGCAGTTTTTACGCTGTAGTAGGACAGAGATGTCGTGCATGCTGCAACCACACACTTTTCTTAACCAGCTCCGTGACCACCACCTCATTCCGGAGAACATGTACAAGGTGAGCGCAGTAGAGACCGCCAAATTTCTATAGACATAACCGCCCAATCAAAGGTTCAATTTAATCCCATCGGTCACAATACCGAAACAAACTTTTGTAGGTCCTACTTTACAGGCTTTAAATAAATTAACGCTGTACTCAACAAATAAGTCGTATATTATGCATTATTAAGGTGAAGTATGATTCAGAGAAGTTTCATTAAGATTTCTCAAAATGGTCACAAGACAAGGATACATCTCCAAGGTTTAAACCTACTTTTACACCAGAAGTCTGTATTCAACAGCTTAAAAAACAAATAGATTGTTGAAATGTTTTCATATTTAGTTTAATGTTTAAAGGGTCTAGTAAATGGACTCCCTAGTGGCGCAGAGGTCTACTAAGGCACTGGATCTCAGTGCTTGAGGCATTGCTACAGACAGCCTGGTTCGATTCCAGGCTACTGGCCGTGTTTGGGAGTCCCATAGTGCAGCACAATTGGCTCAGCCTCGCCTGGGTTTGGCCTGTAGGCAGTCATTGTAAATAAGAATGTGTTCTTAACTGACTTGCCTAGTTTAAAATGTTTAACTTTTTTAAATAGGCTATGTGCCTTAATTTACTTTAAAAGGGTCATCATGAATTTGACAGTAATTTATAGGCAGCTCGGTGGCAAGTAAAATTTTGTTTTTAATATTAAAGTACAGCTACTGTAATATAAATACAATATCATAGCAAGTACTGTGTAATGACACAGTACAACACTGTAAAATGTACTGTATTAGGCCTATACTGTAAATGCTACCATCATCGAAAGGAATGAATGATTGGATGAATGAATTACATTTATTGAGGTGAGGGTTTGAATTCCTTAGTATTTTACTGTAATTACAAAGGATTGGTGCAAGGTTTGACCAAATATTTAGGAAGCGGTCATCATCTGATGGTGTCTGTGAAGGAAGGAAGTGGTATGTCCAAAAAACAGATTTTCAACAAGTCAAATACATTTATTGTGTTAGAGGTATCATGATTATTTTATCTGAACCAAAGTAGATCATTATAAGATTGTTCTGTACATCAGTTGGAGTCTCTATAAGCTTCAATATGAGATCCTAAACCTGGCATAAAAGTGCATCCTTGTAGCTGTGTGGGCTAATATAGTCAAAATGTTTCCCATCGGGTAAGTTGAGCCAATGGCAAGATGAGCAATTTGAAGTATTTTCTTCCCAGGTGTAATGCAAGACATTATTGCTGGCATATGAGGCAACAATAGGGCCTGGCCTATGTTAAAAGTGTTTTTAAAAAGTGTTTGTTAGGTGTTAAGCCTGTGTTAAAAGATGCTTCAAATTATTAAAAGACAAAAAGTGATTGTGAATTGTGTTTGGGAAATAAAGATAGACATGGTTTTAAAAAGGTAGTGGCAATATTTCATTCAGTAGACATTTTTAGGAGGCTTAACTTACCCTGTTCTGCAGCTCACCTTACCTCATAAGTTGTGCCAAGAGACCACTTTTTTGGGACTAGCTGTGTTTTCAAAATTGTAATGTTTTCCTGAATTCTGATTATTTCCGGGGATACACAACATCCTGAAATTTATGTACCGGTAGATATCTTTGTTAGAAAGAATACTATACTTCCCTTGACGGACTGATGCTGAATGTAAAAAAACTTATCCCACTCTCCCCTAAAGCATATTAATTAATATTTGGTGTTTTATAGTGTTGCGTTTGATACCGGAGCTCCGATGCATGTGCCACTCTCTGTTGTCATCTATGCATAGGCACTTTAATTAACTCTACCTAAATGTACATACTACCTCAACTAACCGGTGCCCCCGCACATTGACTTTGTTCCCGGCACCCCCATGTATGTATTGTTATTTTTTACTCTTACTCTTAAATTACTTGTTACTTTTATCTCTTATTCTTATCCGTATTTTTTTGAAACTACACTGTTGGTTAGAGGCTCATAAGTAAGTATTTTTTTCTGTAAGGTCTACACCCGTTGTATTCGGCGCATGTGACTAATAAAATTTGATTTGATTTGAAAACGATTGTAGTCATTTCCCGGTGTCACGATCGTCGAAGGGAGAGAGAGTGGACCAAGGCGCAGCGTGTTGAAAATACATCTTCTCTTTAATTGGAAGAAGGACAACGAAACAAAACAACAAACAGACGAACGTGAAGCTATCAAAAGACTAAGTGCAAACATGCAACATAGACACAGACAATTACCCACAAAAACCTAGTGCCTATGGCTGCCTTAAATATGGCTCCCAATCAGAGACAATTAATGACATCTGTCTCTGATTGAGAACCCTTCAGGCAACCATAGACACAGCTAGACTTCTATACTAAACATAAACCCAACTACTCTAATAAACCCCCTAACCTTACAACCACCCTAGACACTACAAAAACACATACATACACCATGTCACACCCTGACCTAACTAAAATAATAATGAAAACAAAGATAACTAAGGCCAGGGTGTGACATAACCCCCCCCTTAAGGTGCGAACTCCGGGCGCACCAGCATAAAGTCTAGGGGAGGGTCTGGGTGGGCGTCTGTCCACGGTGGCGGCTCTGGTACTGGTCGTGGTCCCCACCCCACCATAGTCACTACCCGCTTTCGTAGCCTCCTCCAACTGACCACCCGCCAACTTAACCCCACTGGATTAAGGAGCAGCACCGGACTAAGGGACAGCACCGGACTAAGGGACAGCACCGGACTAAGGGACAGCACCGGACTAAGGGACAGCACCGGACTAAGGGGCAGCACCAGGATAAGGGGCAGCACCAGGATAAGGGGCAGCACCAGGATAAGTGGCAGCACCAGGATAAGGGGCAGCTCCGGACTGAGGGACGGCAGCTCCGGACTGAGGAACGGATCCTGGCTGGATGACGGCTCTGGCGGATCCTGGCTGGACGGCTCTGGCGGATCCTGGCTGGACGGCTCATGGCTGGCTGACGGATCTGGCTGCTCATGGCTGGCTGACGGATCTGGCTGCTCATGGCTGGCTGACGGATCTGGCTGCTCATGGCTGGCTGACGGATCTGGCTGCTCATGGCTGGCTGACGGATCTGGCTGCTCATGGCTGGCTGACGGCTCTGGCAGATCCTGTCTGGTTGGCGGCTCTGGCAGATCCTGTCTGGTTGGCGGCTCTGGCAGATCCTGTCTGGTTGGCGGCTCTGGCAGATCCTGTCTGGTTGGCGGCTCTGGCAGATCCTGTCTGGTTGGCGGCTCTGGCAGATCCTGACTGACGAATGGCTCTAGCGGCTCCTGACTGACTAACGGCTCTGACGGCTCGGGACAGACGAGCGGCTCTAATGGCTCGGGACAGACGGATGGCTCAGACGGCACTGGGCAGACGGATGGCTCAGATGGCGCTGGGGAGACGGATGGCTCAGATGGCGCTGGGGAGACGGATGGCTCAGATGGCGCTGGGGAGACGGATGGCTCAGATGGCGCTGGGGAGACGGATGGCTCAGATGGCACTAGGCAGACGGATGGCTCTGGCCGGATGAGGCGCACTGTAGGCCTGGTGCGTGGTGCCGGAACTGGAGGCACCGGGCTAAGGACACGCACCTTCAGGCTAGTGCAGGGAGAAGGAACAGGGCATACTGGACCCTGGGAGCGCACATTAGGCCTAGTGCGTGGTGCCGGAACTGGTGGTACCGGACTGGGGACACGCATCTCAGGGCTAGTGCGGGGAGCAGCAACAGAACGCACAGGACTCTGGGGACACACAGGAGGCTTGGTGGGTGGTTTAGGCACTGGTGGTAAAGGGCTGGAGACACGCACCATAGGGCTAGTGCGTGGAGGAGGCACTGGTGGTACTGGACTGGGGCGGGGAGGTGGCGCCGGAAATACCGGACCGTGCAGGCGTACTGGTTCCCTTGAACACCGAGCCTGCCCAACCTTACCTGGTTGAATGCTCCTCGTCGCCCGACCAGTGCGGGGAGGTGGAATAACCCGCACCGGGCTATGTAGGCGAACCGGGGACACCATGCGTAAGGCTGGTGCCATGTATACCGGCCCGAGGAGACGCACTGGAGACCAGACGCGTTGAGCCGGCATCATGGCACCTGGCTCAATGCCCAATCTAGCCCTACCAGTGCGGGGAGGTGGAATAACCCGCACCGGGCTATGAACACGTACAGGAGACACCGTGCGCTCTATTGCATAACACGGTGTCCGCCCGTACTCCCGCTCTCCACGGTTAGCCTGGGAAGTGGGCGCAGGTCTCCTACCTGCCCTCGGCCCACTACCTCTTAGCCCCCCTCCAATAAATTTTTGGGTAGTACTCACGGGCTTCCAGCCTTGCCTCCGTGCTGCCTCCTCATATCGCCTCCTCTCGGCTTTCGCTGCCTCCAGCTCTTCACGAGGGAGGCGATATTCTCCCGGTTGTGCCCAAGGTCCCTTTCCATCCAATATCTCCTCCCATGTCCATGAATCCTGTGTAGGTGGGTCCTGTTGCCGCTTGACACGCCGCTTGGTCCTAGAATGGTGGGTAATTCTGTCACGATCGTCGAAGGGAGAGAGAGAGGACCAAGGCGCAGCGTGTTGAAAATACATCTTCTCTTTAATTGGAATAAGGACAACGAAACAAAACAACAAACAGACGAACGTGAAGCTATCAAAAGACTAAGTGCAAACATGCAACATAGACACAGACAATTACCCACAAAAACCTAGTGCCTATGGCTGCCTTAAATATGGCTCCCAATCAGAGACAATTAATGACATCTGTCTCTGATTGAGAACCCTTCAGGCAACCATAGACACAGCTAGACTTCTATACTAAACATAAACCCAACTACTCTAATAAACCCCCTAACCTTACAACCACCCTAGACACTACAAAAACACATACATACACCATGTCACACCCTGACCTAACTAAAATAATAATGAAAACAAAGATAACTAAGGCCAGGGTGTGACATAACCCCCCCCTTAAGGTGCGAACTCCGGGCGCACCAGCATAAAGTCTAGGGGAGGGTCTGGGTGGGCGTCTGTCCACGGTGGCGGCTCTGGTACTGGTCGTGGTCCCCACCCCACCATAGTCACTACCCGCTTTCGTAGCCTCCTCCAACTGACCACCCGCCAACTTAACCCCACTGGATTAAGGAGCAGCACCGGACTAAGGGACAGCACCGGACTAAGGGACAGCACCGGACTAAGGGGCAGCACCAGGATAAGGGGCAGCACCAGGATAAGGGGCAGCACCAGGATAAGTGGCAGCACCAGGATAAGGGGCAGCTCCGGACTGAGGGACGGCAGCTCCGGACTGAGGAACGGATCCTGGCTGGATGACGGCTCTGGCGGATCCTGGCTGGACGGCTCTGGCGGATCCTGGCTGGACGGCTCATGGCTGGCTGACGGATCTGGCTGCTCATGGCTGGCTGACGGATCTGGCTGCTCATGGCTGGCTGACGGATCTGGCTGCTCATGGCTGGCTGACGGATCTGGCTGCTCATGGCTGGCTGACGGATCTGGCTGCTCATGGCTGGCTGACGGCTCTGGCAGATCCTGTCTGGTTGGCGGCTCTGGCAGATCCTGTCTGGTTGGCGGCTCTGGCAGATCCTGTCTGGTTGGCGGCTCTGGCAGATCCTGTCTGGTTGGCGGCTCTGGCAGATCCTGTCTGGTTGGCGGCTCTGGCAGATCCTGACTGACGAATGGCTCTAGCGGCTCCTGACTGACTAACGGCTCTGACGGCTCGGGACAGACGAGCGGCTCTAATGGCTCGGGACAGACGGATGGCTCAGACGGCACTGGGCAGACGGATGGCTCAGATGGCGCTGGGGAGACGGATGGCTCAGATGGCGCTGGGGAGACGGATGGCTCAGATGGCGCTGGGGAGACGGATGGCTCAGATGGCGCTGGGGAGACGGATGGCTCAGATGGCACTAGGCAGACGGATGGCTCTGGCCGGATGAGGCGCACTGTAGGCCTGGTGCGTGGTGCCGGAACTGGAGGCACCGGGCTAAGGACACGCACCTTCAGGCTAGTGCAGGGAGAAGGAACAGGGCATACTGGACCCTGGGAGCGCACATTAGGCCTAGTGCGTGGTGCCGGAACTGGTGGTACCGGACTGGGGACACGCATCTCAGGGCTAGTGCGGGGAGCAGCAACAGGACGCACAGGACTCTGGGGACACACAGGAGGCTTGGTGGGTGGTTTAGGCACTGGTGGTAAAGGGCTGGAGACACGCACCATAGGGCTAGTGCGTGGAGGAGGCACTGGTGGTACTGGACTGGGGCGGGGAGGTGGCGCCGGAAATACCGGACCGTGCAGGCGTACTGGTTCCCTTGAACACCGAGCCTGCCCAACCTTACCTGGTTGAATGCTCCCCGTCGCCCGACCAGTGCGGGGAGGTGGAATAACCCGCACCGGGCTATGTAGGCGAACCGGGGACACCATGCGTAAGGCTGGTGCCATGTATACCGGCCCGAGGAGACGCACTGGAGACCAGACGCGTTGAGCCGGCATCATGGCACCTGGCTCAATGCCCAATCTAGCCCTACCAGTGCGGGGAGGTGGAATAACCCGCACCGGGCTATGAACACGTACAGGAGACACCGTGCGCTCTATTGCGTAACACGGTGTCCGCCCGTACTCCCGCTCTCCACGGTTAGCCTGGGAAGTGGGCGCAGGTCTCCTACCTGCCCTCGGCCCACTACCTCTTAGCCCCCCTCCAAGAAATTTTTGGGTAGTACTCACGGGCTTCCAGCCTTGCCTCCGTGCTGCCTCCTCATATCGCCTCCTCTCGGCTTTCGCTGCCTCCAGCTCTTCACGAGGGAGGCGATATTCTCCCGGTTGTGCCCAAGGTCCCTTTCCATCCAATATCTCCTCCCATGTCCATGAATCCTGTGTAGGTGGGTCCTGTTGCCGCTTGACACGCCGCTTGGTCCTAGAATGGTGGGTAATTCTGTCACGATCGTCGAAGGGAGAGAGAGAGGACCAAGGCGCAGCGTGTTGAAAATACATCTTCTCTTTAATTGGAAGAAGGACAACGAAACAAAACAACAAACAGACGAACGTGAAGCTATCAAAAGACTAAGTGCAAACATGCAACATAGACACAGACAATTACCCACAAAAACCTAGTGCCTATGGCTGCCTTAAATATGGCTCCCAATCAGAGACAATTAATGACATCTGTCTCTGATTGAGAACCCTTCAGGCAACCATAGACACAGCTAGACTTCTATACTAAACATAAACCCAACTACTCTAATAAACCCCCTAACCTTACAACCACCCTAGACACTACAAAAACACATACATACACCATGTCACACCCTGACCTAACTAAAATAATAATGAAAACAAAGATAACTAAGGCCAGGGTGTGACACCCGGTTTGACCGCTAGAGGTTCCTTGAGGTTCTCCAGGGTTCATCGGGTCAACACTAATTCTAAAAGTGTACTGTGTACACTAAGACCATTCACTGTCCTATTACTAGCTGGGTACAAACAATATAAATAACACATCTTTGAATGTTAATTGTAAGAGTGGACATTAGAGTTGATGATCATTGATTAGTAATGCCTGACGCGTGTCCATGAATTCCTGTCTGTCACATGAACTGATTGGGATGGCAGTTGCTTCTAGAGAATTGAGTCTATCATTCTACTCCAGCCACAATTTGTTAACCCCCACAAATTGGACCATGGTTTTGTATTTGACCCCTCCTGCAGAAGCTGATTTTGATTCGGAGTAAGGAGCTGAGGGAGAAGGGTGTGTACCAGGTGTTGGACTGGGTGGAGGCAAAGAGGCCCGACAGCATCAAGGTGTTCTGGAACTGTGTGTTCAGTATAGCTGAAAAGTATAGCTGAAAACTATAGTATAGTGTGGCCTGCAATTTATCACAATATACTCTACTTCAGGCGAGCAAAATCTAGAGACTTCCTTAGATTTTGTGCACCAGCTGTTGATTACAAATATGCACAGACCGCCCCCCCTCGTCTAACCGGAGTGTGCTGTTCTATCTTGCTGGTGCAGCGTATATCCCGCTAGCTGAATATCCATGTCATCATTCAGCCACGATTCTGTGAAACATAGGATTATTATCTTTATTATCATTATCTTTAACTGGTTAACAAACAGCATGTCCTAAAAACAGGACAGGTAAAAGTAAAATTGACAATATGGAATGGACAATCAGGCTACTCACAACTGCTGTCCATTAGTTTCATCCCATGGGCTAAATTGTCATGCTCAGTGGTTCCAAGTTTGTATACATCATTTTTTTTTTATTGAAAAAGAAAATACTTCTGCATTTCCCGCAGTGTCAACACATTGCAAATTGGCTCAGGATAACTCCTCCTGATAAATTTGGGTAGCTGATATTCAGAGATTAAATATCCCTTTCGGACTAATAAAGCCAATGCAAAGGCCTGCTTGTGGGTCTACCACATCGATGGGCATTCATAAAATTCCATTGCTTGTTGGGCATTCATAAAATTCCATTGCTTGTCGACATGGTAGGCTACACCCCAGTAAGCACGGGCCAACGTCTTTTTGACCTCTTTTTTTGTTCTTGTCCGGACCTGCAGTCTTTTTTTGTGTTTTACAAATAGATGAGCTAGCCTACCACATAGATGAGCACTCCTAAAATTCACTAATGAAATGGCTACCCGGAATATGCATTGTGTCGTCCACCCACCAACCCCTCTTTTATGCTGCTGCTACTCTGTTGATCATCTATGCATAGTCACTTTAACTAATCCTACATGTATATATTACCTGAAATAGCCCGACTAACCAGTGTACCCGCACATTCACTCTGTACCGGTACCACCTGTATATAGCCTCGCTACTGTTATTTTTTACTGTTTTTTTTATTTCTTCACTTCTCTATTGTTTACCAAATACCTATTTTTTACTTAAAAACTGCACTGTTGGTTAAGGGCTTGTAAGTAAGCATTTAACTGTAAGGTCTACACCTGTTGTATTCGGCGCACGTGACAAATACATTTTGATTTGAACCTAACTTCAACGTCATGAAAATACGTATTGTAGACGTCTTTTAACGTTATTTTGCTTACTGGGACTATTCTGATAAGGGGCGGCAATTTTGTGGTCTCGCCTATGGCGGCCGGGACCAGCCGGTCACATGAGCACTCTTACTTTCCAAACGTCATTTGATGTGGGTTTCAGTGCAGGCGGGAGATCTATTTTATTTTCGAAAATAACAATAGCAACGTTGTAGGCCTACAACTGAAAACCTTTTGATTACGTCCATCGTCCAAACTGGAATGTTGGCTATTTTCGTCTCGATTGCTTTTGCGCGTCTATCGTCTGAACGAAGCATTAGACACTGGGCCTGGATTGAAATGTAAATAGCCTACAATCATACTTTCATTTATGAATCTATACGTGCAACCCAATCTTAACCTGTTCATGAATTATTAAACTGTTAATATATTCAGTGACCTGGTAAATATTGGATTTTTTTTCAACAAAGAAAACTGAATTGAAGAGGTGAACTACAGTTGCGATCGGCGCCAATGGATCCGCTGGCCTTTCTTACAGATAAGCAGTTACTGCAGTTTTTACGCTGTAGTAGGACAGAGATGTCGTGCATGCTGCAACCACACACTTTTCTTAACCAGCTCCGTGACCACCACCTCATTCCGGAGAACATGTACAAGGTGAGCGCAGTAGAGACCGCCAAATTTCTATAGACATAACCGCCCAATCAAAGGTTCAATTTAATCCCATCGGTCACAATACCGAAACAAACTTTTGTAGGTCCTACTTTACAGGCTTTAAATAAATTAACGCTGTACTCAACAAATAAGTCGTATATTATGCATTATTAAGGTGAAGTATGATTCAGAGAAGTTTCATTAAGATTTCTCAAAATGGTCACAAGACAAGGATACATCTCCAAGGTTTAAACCTACTTTTACACCAGAAGTCTGTATTCAACAGCTTAAAAAACAAATAGATTGTTGAAATGTTTTCATATTTAGTTTAATGTTTAAAGGGTCTAGTAAATGGACTCCCTAGTGGCGCAGAGGTCTACTAAGGCACTGGATCTCAGTGCTTGAGGCATTGCTACAGACAGCCTGGTTCGATTCCAGGCTACTGGCCGTGTTTGGGAGTCCCATAGTGCAGCACAATTGGCTCAGCCTCGCCTGGGTTTGGCCTGTAGGCAGTCATTGTAAATAAGAATGTGTTCTTAACTGACTTGCCTAGTTTAAAATGTTTAACTTTTTTAAATAGGCTATGTGCCTTAATTTACTTTAAAAGGGTCATCATGAATTTGACAGTAATTTATAGGCAGCTCGGTGGCAAGTAAAATTTTGTTTTTAATATTAAAGTACAGCTACTGTAATATAAATACAATATCATAGCAAGTACTGTGTAATGACACAGTACAACACTGTAAAATGTACTGTATTAGGCCTATACTGTAAATGCTACCATCATCGAAAGGAATGAATGATTGGATGAATGAATTACATTTATTGAGGTGAGGGTTTGAATTCCTTAGTATTTTACTGTAATTACAAAGGATTGGTGCAAGGTTTGACCAAATATTTAGGAAGCGGTCATCATCTGATGGTGTCTGTGAAGGAAGGAAGTGGTATGTCCAAAAAACAGATTTTCAACAAGTCAAATACATTTATTGTGTTAGAGGTATCATGATTATTTTATCTGAACCAAAGTAGATCATTATAAGATTGTTCTGTACATCAGTTGGAGTCTCTATAAGCTTCAATATGAGATCCTAAACCTGGCATAAAAGTGCATCCTTGTAGCTGTGTGGGCTAATATAGTCAAAATGTTTCCCATCGGGTAAGTTGAGCCAATGGCAAGATGAGCAATTTGAAGTATTTTCTTCCCAGGTGTAATGCAAGACATTATTGCTGGCATATGAGGCAACAATAGGGCCTGGCCTATGTTAAAAGTGTTTTTAAAAAGTGTTTGTTAGGTGTTAAGCCTGTGTTAAAAGATGCTTCAAATTATTAAAAGACAAAAAGTGATTGTGAATTGTGTTTGGGAAATAAAGATAGACATGGTTTTAAAAAGGTAGTGGCAATATTTCATTCAGTAGACATTTTTAGGAGGCTTAACTTACCCTGTTCTGCAGCTCACCTTACCTCATAAGTTGTGCCAAGAGACCACTTTTTTGGGACTAGCTGTGTTTTCAAAATTGTAATGTTTTCCTGAATTCTGATTATTTCCGGGGATACACAACATCCTGAAATTTATGTACCGGTAGATATCTTTGTTAGAAAGAATACTATACTTCCCTTGACGGACTGATGCTGAATGTAAAAAAACTTATCCCACTCTCCCCTAAAGCATATGAATTAATATTTGGTGTTTTATAGTGTTGCGTTTGATACCGGAGCTCCGATGCATGTGCCACTCTCTGTTGTCATCTATGCATAGGCACTTTAATTAACTCTACCTAAATGTACATACTACCTCAACTAACCGGTGCCCCCGCACATTGACTTTGTTCCCGGCACCCCCATGTATGTATTGTTATTTTTTACTCTTACTCTTAAATTACTTGTTACTTTTATCTCTTATTCTTATCCGTATTTTTTTGAAACTACACTGTTGGTTAGAGGCTCATAAGTAAGTATTTTTTTCTGTAAGGTCTACACCCGTTGTATTCAGCGCATGTGACTAATAAAATTTGATTTGATTTGAAAACGATTGTAGTCATT